>NW_020621603.1:16602874-16603005 GCF_003573695.1 Papaver somniferum | reverse complement strand
TTTGGGCCTTGGGTATGCCAATCCCATATCTTCTTTAAGGACAATTCTTCTTCTTCAAGCCCATTCCTAGCCTCTTGGTCTTATGCACAACGTTCTTCGCGGCTTCCTTGCGTAACTCCTCCCGGCTTTTC
>NW_020621603.1:16601927-16602778 GCF_003573695.1 Papaver somniferum | reverse complement strand
AATTAAGTAAGAAAAATATTTATTCTTGAAAACAATGAAAATACAGAATATGGGATAAAATGTAGAATTAATGCACAAAAGATGAGTTAAATGCCAAGAAAAATATATAGAAATATGCACTTTTTAGCACTCATCAAATACCCCCAAACCTGAATTTTACTTGTCCTCAAGTAAAACAAAACTAAGGAAATCCTAACTATACCACTGTCGCTGGTCTCTCGAATGCATTTAGCGTATGCACTAAGCCTTTTAAACCACTAAGTGTCCCTAGTGGACGAGTGAAGTCTCGTGAAGGTTTACCAGAGGTGTGCCTACAAAACCTAAGGACAAAATATAAGCTCAGATTCCATCAAATGTGACATGTGCAAAACAGTTTAAGCTCACAGCAAAATGAAGATGTCAATCTAGCTATCGAAGGCACAATCCTAGCACTGATAACAAAAAAAAGACATGCGATAAGAGTGTAAAGTGTATCTACACATGTGTAAAGAAAGATCTGAAGTCATGACTACTAATCACCAAGAGATAGTTTCTCAGGCTAAGAACTGAGGTCGAAATCTAGCTAGCTGTCCGGACTTTACGAGAATTGTGAATGAGTTGGAGGTATTTCACAATTACTCGCGTTGTACATCAATGGCATACACCTTCCTTGCTTATTACAATGAAACAACAAAAGATGACTATTTACATGACTCTTATTTACATTGACTATTCTCTTTTTATTTTTGGAACAAGAGAGGATGGAATTGATAAATACTTGATTTTTTTGGTATTTTTCTGATAGTTTTTTTTTCTCATATTTTTTTTTTCTGAAAATACACATCGTTTTTTTTTTTTTTTTTTTTTTTTTT
>NW_020621603.1:16500289-16599449 GCF_003573695.1 Papaver somniferum | reverse complement strand
ATTACAAGCCCACAAATTAAAAATGGAAGCCCACAGGTTGGGTTCTCTTAATGGGTTTAGGCTTACCTTTGAAGCACAGCCCAGCTGCTCAGTTTGGTTGCAAAAGCCCAGTTGGGCTTTAGATCATCCTAAGCTTTGGCTTTTCTGAGGCCCAGTTGGGTATTTCAGTTGCAAAGCCCAGTTGGGCTTTGTTCTTTTTCAGCTGCTTGGAATCAGCCCAGTTGGGCTTTGGATCATAGCAACAGCAGGACCAGCAGGGGGTAGCAGCAGCTTGCCTTTGCACAGCAGCAACAGCTGAGGCACAACAGCAGGATCAGGAGCAGCAGCAGGAGAAGCAGCTCAGCTCTATTTGGACTTCACAGCAGCACATCAGCACCAGAGGTTTGTTCTCAGCCTCACAGCAAGGTCACAGCAACAACAGCAGGGGCAACAGCTTCAGCAACAGGAGCAATCCAGCAGCACCACAAGCACCTGGCAACTCAGAGAAGAGGTTCAGTTCCCAGAATGATGCAGTTGAAGCAAAGGAGAAGAGATTATGCAAATGATGCAGATGCACTAGAGGTGGTACTAAGTTACAGCTACAGATGCAATATGCAAGATGAGTACACTAAGATGCTTATCAGAACTACACAGCAGGTATGAGCATGCAAAGAACAGCAAGAAAAACTTCAAAAACACGGCAGCCAAATCCCCGGCAGCGGCGCCAAAAACTTGGTGGGTTTTGAAAACAACCTACAAACTGACCTGCAAGTGCACAGGGTCAGTTGTAGCTAGTGATGGGAAGAAAGGGTTTGTCCACAGGGACTTGGAGGGGGCTATTGAAGTTTCCTAGATAGTCTGAGCTAGTGACAGGCAGTGAACTAAAGAATGAAGGTACTAGGGTCTTTGAATCTACTTCTTGATCCTAAACTAAGGTAGATACTAATCAACCATGTTCTTGTTTCATCTCAGGGCAGATTGTAATGGATGATTTATCAACTAATTTTACTAGCATACCCCTAGCATCAGCTGTCTTTCTACAGCACAGCTGATCACAGGTTTGCTTGCACAACCACTTAATCTATCAACTCTAAGGCATTTGGGCTCAATCCTTCTAATGTACTGAATTTTTAACCATTATCACTTACTTACCCCTAGCATCAGCTGTCTTTCTACAGCACAGCTGATCACAGGTTTGCTTGTTCAAATGGATACTAGCAGTCCTAACTCATTTGTAGCACTACAAGAACAATGACAAATTACTAACTATCTTAACATAAAATCAAGAGTTTCATCTAAACCCTAGCACATGAAATTAAAACATGATAAACATAATTAACATTTGAAATTAACTGACTTCAAAACATGAACTGAAAAGAACTTGGAGGCACTGGCTATTCCAGGCCCCTTGGGTGAAGCTCTGGCTAGCCCAGGCATGCCAATTTCACAACCCATGACCCCAATTTATAGTCAGTTACAATTCCCCCAAAATACCCAAATGTCAGAAATTAGGGTTTCACAAAAAGGTGAAATTGACTTACCTAATACACTGATAACAACTCTAAATCTTCCCCCCATGCTTCTGTTGATCCAATCGCATCTACCCATGCTCTGATTTCTTCTCCAACTTCACCTATTCTACCAATTTCAAACCTAGGGTTTCTGTGAAGAAAAAGGGTTGAAATCGATAGAATATGTGTCTAGAGAGGTAGGGTAATGATGGGTTGTGATTACAAGTAGCCATGATGGCTTTTGGAAGAGGCGTGGTGGTGGTTGAGGCAGAGGCAGGCGGAGTTGGTGGCGGACATGGTTTTTGCAGAGAGAATGGGGAAGAAGATGGGGTGAGCTCGATTAGGTTTTGGCTAGGGGTTGTTTGGTTTGTGGGATATAGACTTAGGTGTTTGAGTGTTGAGCGGGATCATCGAACCTTGATGTTCGGTGATGAAAGGCGTAGGATGATAACTTCTGAAACGGATCTAACGGAGAAATTGAGACAGATCGTGAGCGACCGTTGGATGCAAAAATACAACGAAATTAACGACACCAGATGGAGTTAGGTGTTGTAGTGTTAAGCGGAAGTATCGAGATTTGATGCACATGCAAAGAAGCGACCGTAGGATCTAAATGTGATCTAATCTGAAGGCTTGGAATTTAGGAACTATGGTGTTTTGCAGGGACTTCAGATTTTGATGCACGATGAAGAAGCGACCATTGGATGATGAGATGGATCCAATCTAACGGCTGAGAATGGAGGCGGGTATGGATATAGAAAATGGGTTTGGGTAAGGGTTTTGGGCCTTGGGTATGCCAAGCCCATATCTTCTTTAAGAACAATTCTTCCTTATTGAGCCCATTCCTAGCTTTTTGGTCTTGTGCGCACCATTCTTTGCGGCTTCCTTGCGTAATTTCTTCCGGCTTTTCACTACTCTTCAGCTCTTTTCCGCTCCGCAAGTCATCCAGACTTTATTTATTACCTAAAAATGCAAAATTAAGTAAGAAAAATATTTATTCTTGAAAACAATGAAAATACAGAATATGGGATAAAATGTAGAATTAATGCACAAAAGATGAGTTAAATGCCAAGAAAAATATATAGAAATATGCACTTTTTAGCACTCATCAAATACCCCCAAACCTGAATTTTACTTGTCCTCAAGTAAAACAAAACTAAGGAAATCCTACCTATACCACTGTCGCTGGTCTCTCGAATGCATTTAGCGTATGCACTAAGCCTTTTAAACCACTAAGTGTCCCTAGTGGACGAGTTTAAGTATCGTGAAGCTTTGCTTAGAACGTACCTACAAAGTTCTAGGTCAAAATATAAGCTCAGATTCCATCAAATGTGACATGTGCAAGTCAGTTAAGCTCACAGCAAAATGGAGATGTCAATCTAGCTATCGAAGGCACAATCCTAGCACTGATAACAAAAAAAGACATGTGATAAGAGTGTAAAGTGTATCTACACATGTGTAAAGAAAGATCTGAAGTTATGACTACTAATCACCAAGAGATAGTTTCTCAGGCTAAGAACCAAGGTCGAAATCTAGCTAGCTGTCCGGACTTTACGAGAATTGTGAATGAGTTGGAGGTATTTCACAATTACTCGCGTTGTACATCAATGGCATACACCCTCCTTGCTTATTACAATGAAACAACAAAATGACTCTTTACATGACTCTTATTTACATTGACTACTCTCTTTTATTTTTGGAACAAGAGATGATGGAATTGATAAATACTTGATTTTTTTGTATTTTTCTGATATTTTTTTTTTTTTTGAAACAAGAACTTGAAATTGATTTTTACATATGGTAGCTCTTTTGATACATAACAAAAAGAAACAAAAAATTACATGACACTTTGCAAGAGGTAGCCCTTTTTGATGCACCCAGTTAAATTCGATGGTTGTCTTTCTTAATGTAACCTCCACCTTCTATCCCAACCAACCAAAGAACAAGCTAGTCAAGTTTCGTTCAGTATTCTAAAGTGATTGGCAATCGTGACTTCCTATCAAACACCTTGAAGATCGAGGCCATACATGTATTGGTAGATCGTGCGCGTGCAAATTTCTTATCACTATGTGAATTGTGCTAGAATCAGGGTGCCTAAATATCTAGACTAAGACTCCTAATAATTACATATTTGCACAAGAGTCAACATTTCAAGGTAAATGAGCTCCATTTTTTATGTTTTTTTTTCTTTCAATTTTTAATTTTTAATATTTTTTTTTTTATTTTTATTTTTTTTAAAAAAGAAAATAAAATTTGGTTTTTGAATGGGAGCAAGCCCACTGTTTGGTTTTGTGTTTGCTTTGGCTCAGCTGGTTTGAAAACGTTTGGTGAAACTGAGTCCAAAATCTCGGCCTAGAATTTGGGTACTCGGCCCACTAACGAGTTAACCTAGCGTGATCGGTTACAAGCTCAGCTGGGTTTAAAAACCCAGAATACAAAATACAAGTCCAAATTAAACAAGCTCACAAAAATTAAATACAAGCCCACAAATTAAACAAACAAGCCCACAAAAATTAATTACAAACCCAACAGAAAATAAAAAGCCCAAAAATTGGCTTTAATATTACAAGCCCACAATTAAAAATTGGAAGCCCACAGGTTGGGTTCTCTTAATGGGTTTAGGCTTACTTGCTTAAGCACAGCCCAGCTGCTCAGTTTGGTTGCAAAAGCCCAGTTGGGCTTTGGATCATCCTAAGCTTTGGCTTTTCTGAGGCCCAGTTGGGTATTTCAGTTGCAAAGCCCAGTTGGGCTTTGTTCTTTTTCAGCTGCTTGGAATCAGCCCAGTTGGGCTTTGGATCATAGCAACAGCAGGACCAGCAGGGGGTAGCAGCAGCTTGCCTTTGCACAGCAGCAACAGCTGAGGCACAGCAGCAGGATCAGGAGCAGCAGCAGGAGAAGCAGCTCAGCTCTATTTGGGCTTCACAGCAGCACATCAGCACCAGAGGTTTGTTCTCAGCCTCACAGCAAGGTCACAGCAACAACAGCAGGGGCAACAGCTTCAGCAACATGAGCAATTCAGCAGCAACAGGCTGCAACAGCAGCACCACAAGCACCTGGCAACTCAGAGAAGAGGTTCAGTTCCCAGAATGATGCAGTTGAAGCAAAGGAGAAGAGATTATGCAAATGATGCAGATGCACTAGAGGTGGTACTAAGTTACAGCTACAGATGCAATATGCAAGATGAGTACACTAAGATGCTTATCAGAACTACACAGCAGGTATGAGCATGCAAAGAACAGCAAGAAAAACTTCAAAAACACGGCAGCCAAGTCCCCGGCAGCGGCGCCAAAAACTTGGTGTGGTTGGAAAACACACAAAAACTCTTGCAAGTATACAAGGCCAAGTTTTAGTATAGAAAGTAAGCAAGGGATCATTCCACAGGGACTTGGGGTGTATTGAAGTTTCCTAGACTAAAGTTATCTAAACAAGTAACTAAGTGGCAGTGAGATAGTGACAGTTACAATGGCAATGAGCCAAAGGCAGTGAAGTAAAGAATGAAGGTACTAGGGTCTTTGAATCTACTTCTTGATCCTAAACTAAGGCAGATCCTAATCAATCATGTTCTTGTTTCATCTCAGGGAAGATTGTAACGGATGATTTATCAACTAATTTTACTAGCATACCCCTAGCATCAGCTGTCTTTCTACAGCACAGCTGATCACAGGTTTACTTGCACAACCACTTAATCTATCAACTCTAAGGCATTTGGGCTCAATCCTTCTAATGTACTGAATTTTTAACCATTATCACTTACTTACCCCTAGCATCAGCTGTCTTTCTACAGCACAGCTGATCACAGGCTTGCTTGCTCAAATGGCTACTAGCAGTCCTAACTCATTTGTAGCACTACAAGAACAATGACAAATTACTAACTATCTTAACATAAAATCAAGAGTTTCATCTAAACCCTAGCACATGAAATTAAAACATGATAAACATAATTAACATTTAAAATTGAATTTAACTGACTTCAAAACATGAACTGAAAAGAACTTGGAAGCACTGGCTATTCCAGGCCCCTTGGGTGAAGCTCTGGCTAATCCAGGCATGTCTTTAACACAACCCAACAATACATATTTATACCCACAGACCCAATTTCCCAAAACTACAAAATTAGGGTTCTTCCCCAAAAATCAGTTGAATTAGGGTTACCTAATTTTTTGAAATTGATCCTTGAAATCGTCGACCCATGCTTTGTAATTGCTCCCTGACCTCTTCTCATGCGCCAATTGCAACTCTAGGTTACCTAATTCATCAGTTTTTCACGCCTAGGGATTCAGGCAAAGAAGCGTGAAAAAGTGAGAAAATAGGGAACTAGAGGGCTAGGGGGGAGATGGGTTTTGGTTGTTGGTCGATAGGGTGATGATGGTGGCGGAACTAGGGTGGCTGTGGCAGGGAGAAGGTGGTGGCGACAGTTGCAGGGAGAGGTGGTTTTGCAGCAGGGTAAGGTGGAGAAGAAAGAGGTCGACTGAGTTTGGGGTAGGGGGCGTTTGGTAGAGGTGTAGGGTGTTTGGTACTGTAGTGTTGAGCGGTTTCAGCGAGGGATGACGTTTCACGATCTGGTCTGTGGGATGTGACGATGGTAGGTGGATCCAACGGTGAGATGGGAGGCTGTGGGTAGCGACCGTCGGATGGAGGAATGCAACGAAAAGGACGGCCCAAGATGGAGATGGGCGTTGCGATGTAAAGCGGGAGCTTCGGAGTTTGATGTGCGATGATGGAGCGACCGTAGGATGCTGAAATGCTTCGATCTGACGGCTGAAATCCGAGACGGGCTTGGATAGTGGAAATGGGTTTGAGAAAGGGCTTTGGGCCTTGGGTATGCCAATCCCATATCTTCTTTAAGGACAATTCTTCTTCTTCAAGCCCATTCCTAGCCTCTTGGTCTTATGCACAACGTTCTTCGCGGCTTCCTTGCGTAACTCCTCCCGGCTTTTCACTACTTTTCTGCTCTATTCCGCTCCGCAATTCATCCATACTTTATTTATTACCTAAAAATGCAAAATTAAGTAAGAAAAATATTTATTCTTGAAAACAATGAAAATACAGAATATGGGATAAAATGTAGAATTAATGCACAAAAGATGAGTTAAATGCCAAGAAAAATATATAGAAATATGCACTTTTTAGCACTCATCACTAGCCTCACTCTTAATCTTCTCAACCAAATCTCTAATACGAGATTTTTGCCGAGCTCTTTCGTTTCGAAGCCATACCAGCTCGGGGATGCCACCCACTGGACATAGGGTGGGGAGACTCAGACAGAACAACTAAGAGATAAAAGAATGACGACATACGGCGAGGGAAAAGAACCAAACCTGTGAAAGTGGAAACTTGGCTACGAGTTTGCTCTAACTCAGCGCGCACTGCAATAAGTTCTGAACGAAGATCAGCCTCTGCTTCACCCAGTTTTTCTTTCTCCTTAAGGCTTTTCTTCAGCTCTTCTATTTCCACCTCCGCCGCAGATAATTCCTTTTCCCGATGACGAAGCTTAGCCTCGAGCTTCAGAGATTTTGCTTTAAAGAACTGATATAGCACGTGGTTGCAATGCTCGCTCCTCATCATCTACACATCAAAATGACAAAACATTATTCAACCGAAGCGTCCTATTCTCACGAACAAGCATGTACGAAAATTTACCTCCAGCACACGCTGTTGCGGGAAGCCATATTGATACCTGTCGGCAATAGCCATCATATCGGCAACAGAAGTAGGAGGCTCCGGCACGAGGGTAGCTTCGGGAACGGTCAACCTTTTTCCCCAGGCTTCAGACACCTGCGCCTCCGAAGACATCTCCATCATGCGACGGGTATACGCGGTTGATTCCTTTTCCCCAACAACCACAGGAGCAGGATGAGAGACAAACAGAAGATTCTTCTCCTTAAACCAACTCATGATGGCATCCTCACCCTCAGACATCGGCGACTGGGGAAGACTATCGGCGGGCGCGTCAACAACAGATTTTCCTTTGACCGACTCGACCCCCTCAGCATGAACGTTGGCATGTTCTCCCGCGCCTACATGCACAGCAGGCTCCTCCGCACCAACACCTTCTACAGCAGCATCACCATTACCATCACCACCAAGAACATCCCAATCGTCATTAGGGGAAAGTAAAGAGAAGTCCTCGGGAAAATCGAGGGCTTCGTCAAAGAACTCCCCCGTGGAATACATCCGATCGAAAGAAAATTCTTGAGAAGTGGGGAGGGTATCCATGACATCACCAGCAGGGACGGAAACATCCTCGATGACAACATCATCCGCCACTACACCCTTGTTCCTTCCTTCATCACCGACGCGACCAGCGAAGACCTCTTCTTCGGCATTGATAGGGGAGGTACCAGTACGTTCCTCCCCATCTGTAATCTCGTCCTCAGCAAACTCTTCGTTCACAGGACTAGTAACTTCTTCTTGGGCCTCAACCTCGCCCACCACCATAGTAGAAGACTGCTTCGGCCTAATCTTTTTCTTCTTCAATACCTAAAACCGACACCACAAAGGAATTATTCTTCCCGTCCGATGGAAGTTATAAAAACGAAACACAACTAGAATCTGCGTACCTGAGCAGCTGAGATATTCTTCGATGGGAGTATAGCACCGGAACCATCCTCCTCGTATCCCTCTACGACATCCAGGGCATAAGGAAAATTCATGCCCGCAAAGTTCAGACGCCAGGGGCAGAAATCTCCATAGCGAGCGGGAGGAGATTCGCGCGGCTTACTATTCTCGGTTGGCCGCCATCCGCGGGAACCGGGAATCCAACCGTAAGCCCACGGACCTACTATCTCAATGACAGTGGCGTGCCACTCGTAGTCATGATCGCGCTTGATCCTTTCTCGCGCGGGGAAGAGTTTCCGACGATTGGACGCCTCCGTGCCAGGAACATACTTCAGCTTGGCATCGCTGACCTCATTTAACAGACGAATCTCGCCTCGAGGAGCAGGAAGATTCCGAAGGCTGACACTCCACGGCTTGCGATTCCTGCTATTGACGTAATCACCGAAGGAGTTATTGAAATTTTCAGGAGTGTACCATTCCTTCTCCAAGGGATTGGGGACGTAGCAGGTCATCGACGTTTCCCCCTTACTCCGCAGATAGCATTCCTTCAGGGCGCGGAGATAATTCCCCGATAATTGGGATACAGAACGGCTATGAGTATTTGTGGAAGAACCCTCACGACTAGCGAGCACGTCGTAGTAGAAGGAATCACCCGATTTGTACAACGGCAGCATCAGACTAGCCTCGAAGGCCCCAACCGTCGTTAACAAGTGAAATTCATCGAATTTGTACTTAGAGATCAGCTCATACGTAATATCATCCTCGGGGGCATAAAAACGAACCCCGAAGGCTTGGAGCTCATGCTTCTCCTTGAATATTTCAAGATCGATATGCTTGAAGGTTACTTTTCTCCTGCTAACAGAAACACTGCGTATCAAGGGAGCATCCTCTTCCTCCTCGGCGGGGCCGGATGAACTAACAAACGCTTCAGACGCTTTTCTCTTCACGGGGGGATTCTTTGAAGATCCAGCCGCAGGAGCTACGCCCTTTGTATTCTTCCCTTTAAAAGTTGGAGAAGACCGTAGATGATGCTCGGGCACTAACGAACGTAAAGGAGGAACGTCAAAAGCAACAGCGCGGGGAGGAGCCTGCGTACTCCGAGTCTCTTCACGAGGACGCACCATTGAGTGATTAAAGACTCTCCGTGAGCCAGACGGAATTATCGGAGGAATCTCTTCCCGAGAAGACGAGGCTCTCGCTCCGGAAGAAACTCGACTCCGACGAACATCATCTTGAGACTCTCGACGCTGAGGAGATCTCGACAACCTAGAATCAGGAGTCTCATAAGTAGGCCGCGGACGGTCAGACATGGCTGCGGAAAGAATAAAATCAAGAACAGGTTACACACAATAACCAAAAATCAAAAAACACATTCATAGCAATACAACCACGATAACATAGCAACCCTAAAATTAGGATACAATCTCAATACTCCACCCTCGAAGTAATGGCTGCCTTAATTTAAGATGAAGAACAGGGGCAAACTAGTATGCAAGCATCAGAAAAAGTTCTTCATCACAAACAAGGAACAACAATAGCAGAAAATTCACAAATCAACACGGCATAAAACAGTGAAATCAAGAAAAGAAAAACTCACCGGCAAAAACAGCAAGTAGAAGAAACGAACAGGGGAAGATCCCAGGTGCAATAAAGACTGACAGAATTTAAGATCACAGGTGCAATGAAGACTGACAAAGAATTTAAGGTCAGAGGTTTAATGAAGGCAGGCAGGAAACTTAAAGGAAAAATGAACTGAGAGAGTGTTTAGGAAGAATGAAATTAAATTTCCTTTCTATCCTTAAAATACCCGAAAGAAAAGAGGAAATTAAGGGAGAAATAGGAAAACGTGCCCGTTACATAAGCAGTTAATGCACGAATAAAAGACGTGCCCAAGTATCTAGGAGAAGTTATTAGGAGTGAGAAGAATGTGCGACGATAGTTTTTCTTCAAGGCACCCATTAGTCAGTTAAGCCTGAAGAAAAGGGGCAAATTGTGTACACATATATCTCACTATCGGACACGTGTATACAGAAAGGTACGTGGAAAGCATGCAAGCCAAGACATCAAAACACGATGCGTCGCGAAGCACCAAATAAACCCCTAGGAGTTGCTTTATCTCATCCCCAGAAGAGGAGCTAAGATCAACGGTGGAGAGAAAGTCAGCTGACACGGACTGACAGGGGCCGAAGACACTTGTCTGACACGAGCAGACCCCTCAACCACCCGCATTAAACACTCTGAGCAGTGCACGTGTCGACCGACCTATGGAACGAGCGAAGATGCCTCCGCGGGATCGAGGGGGAAACGCAGACCTCTGCGTGATGGACACAAGACACTAGAAGATAAGGTTCCAACGGTCTTCAGAGATGGGTCCCACGTTCCTACCTTATAAATACCCAATCTCCACAAAGGGGGAGGGGGATCGAAAAAAGATCAGGAGAGAGAGAGAGAGAATAGCAAAGGTAAGGAATCCCATAGTGGAGAGAAATATGTAAACCCCAAGTCATTCAACTATTCGTGTAACCGTGAATAATATAGTAGAACAACAAACCCCGTGGATGTAGGCCTTAGTGCTGAACCACGTAAACCTTGGTCTTATTTACATTTCAGCACTTTACATTCATTTAGTTCCGCATGCATTTGCTTATATATGTTGCTTTCCTTTTATATTTGTACCCCATGCATAATCGCTACGCACGGGGAAGTTGGAGGAGGCCATGATAAACCCGTGGGTTTTGAGCCAATGAACCCACATCAGGGTATCATCATCGTAATCTCTTTAGACTTTAACAATTGATTGCGGGCATTCGGACCCCGCGTAGTTCGTGTGTCCACAGTGATAATAGACAATTACTCAATTAGACGGGAAGAATGTTTTGCAGTTAATAAATACAAACTTTTATCACTTCACTTGACAGATATAGGAAACATGGCTGGCGATGTCGTTGTGATGGTAGTACCTGAAGATGTTTGCCAATCTATCAACATGAATTTCCCATGCAAGTGGGACCTTGCATGATTGTGTTTGCAGTTGTGTGAGACCTTGATTTAAAAACACTCACCCGGTTGATCATATCCAGAAACAGTCAAATTTGTGATACGTAAATTAGTTATTTAAAAAGTCAGCCTTTTAGAAAACACTCACCTGTAACGGAGTCACAACAGGAAGACGTAATGCTTCCAGGGCTTTTTTTGCATTTTCTGAGGAAGCTCTGCTATTACCATACGGAAACAGGAGTTTCAAAACAAAGTGAAAAATGTTTCCATCAATTTTCTTAGAGATTTTGGGCATCCAGTACAATGCAATATCCAGTGAAAAATGTTTCATCAAGGGTTCAACCAAGTACAATGACTCTTCGGCAGAGACTTTATAGCTACCTTGCTCACTAACCGCTCTATGGTACACATGGAATAGACCATCTAGAGATCCACAAAGCTTTTGAATCCACAACTTTGAGGTGATCCCTCAATAAAAAATAAACTGATTTATGCATCTTTGCCATATCATACAACTGCAAACACAGAACAGCTTTAGAGATCCTAGCTCAAGTAGAAAATTTTTTTTTGATGCAAAACAGAAAAGAGCTAAGAAGTTTAGCAAGGCAATGAAACAGAAAAGGTTGAAGTAAGAGCATTAGATACATTTGTCGTCTTATTGGTTCATAATGTTCTTATTCTCTGCCAGGAGTGTTATGGGACACACACCAACCAAACCACCGAATAGCTGAAATCTCCAACAATAGTATGCGTTTACTAGATTTCGAAAAGAGAAGAACATTTACCATCACATATATATGTGCCTAAAGGCCAAACCTGCAGCTGCTGCAGAATATTCAGAGGCACCTCATGCCACTCATGGGGATCTCTCTCACTGAAGGCAAATCCGGGAGCCCATTTGGTGAAGCATCAAGCCATTTTGCATATGCTCCAATTGTCAAGCACACTGATAAGGGTGCCAAACGGAAAACAAGTCAACTACAAGACAACAGGTGTCAGGAAAAATAAAAACTAATTTTGTCCATTTAAACTTGCACATAGTTTATTAATCACCTGTCTGGACTCTGAAGCAATTGAGGTTGAAGAGGGAGTTTTCTAAGAAACGCCATTACCTGTCAGAACACATTTTTGACTACACAACATTCTATCGTGAACAACCTCGTCTTTCAAGTATGAAAATGAACAAAGAGTCAAAGACCGTGTAAATATAAATGATACAGAGAAAGTTGAAGCGCATAGTTTCCGTACCACATTGCTCAACCTCCTATGATTTATCGCGTGATGATTGAGAACAAATATTCTGTCCACTTGTTAATTTTGTTAATATTTCTTTTTCATTTTCTTTATCTTTATTGAGGTCAGGTTCTTATCCTTCTCAATCTCTGTTTTCCTTTCTTTGATCAATAAATTGCCTCTCTGTAGGTTTCCTTTGATTAATAGATGCCATGCTCTTTAATGTAGTGTATGGAGATGACAACATAACAATCACATAAACCTATCCAAGATGACATGAAGCTTAGTGAATTTTATGATATCACTTAACCCGGGGAATTACTTCAGCTTCAACAACTCAAACATAGAGAAGCTTCTGAAGGGCCCCAATCCCAAGTTTCATCACTTCTACATCTGTGAGTGGCCTGATAAAACCAAAGTGAAAGGTTATTCAAACAGTAGGAGATTGAAAGTCTTTATAGAATCAATTTAAGGACAGCATAACTTATGGATGAGTTCATTACGGAAATAGACTCGTCGCCTCAACAAGCTTCATGTAAGGAAAGTGTCAGGCTTGGTGATGTAGTTATAAGCAGATAACAAATTATTAAAGTTTCATTCTAGGAAAATTCTAACATCAAACTTGTTGTTCTTCTGGTTTATAGAACATGAAGATCCCATTACTACTAAGTAAAACAGATAGATGAATGGCAAACAACATTCATAATGTGACTATGACCAATTATTACCATATCTAGTTTCCTTAAATTCCCTGCAGTCATTTCTTGAAATATTTTCAGAGTTGTGGGGATACTGAACCCTGAAGGTAACCTCTACAAGAGATACTTCAACTCTCAGAGGTAACCTCTAAAAATAACAGAAAACTGAGCAATTTGATAATATACATCAGGAAAGTGGTGTTCAACTTATAAGTCAGCTGCTAGATGTCAAAGCATGGAACGGAGTGGAAATGTGGAAGTTATTTGAAATCATAAACATCCAAAACATTTAAAAAAAAAAGATTGAAGCACAACAGATACAAGTATGGCCTGATATCTCTGGAGTCTGGATTGCACCAGAATACACGACCTAGACATATTGGCATCTATAGTACGTGATATACAAATCACATAGGGGTGTCGTGCTACTGACCCTAAATAAACTGGGTGATCCAAATAGGAACTTTCTCATCAACTGAACCGTTGTAGTATGATTATGCTGCCTTACACAAGAAACTCAAGAAGTACAAGTGAAACAAGCAAACTTAACCATATTAAATACCTTTGAAGAATCCTTAAGCTGCTCCCTGAGATTCATAACTTGGGTCACAAGTAATTGAATCAAGGGCATGTGAGCAGCTACACCACCAGATCTTCGAGTCGATGTGTAGTTTATCAATTCAGAGATGACTGCAGTAACAACAACAGCAAACAAAAACCTATAGGAATATGTTACCCAGGCAGAAGAACATAACAAACCCTTTGTCAACATCCATGTCAAACTATGTGAAACATTTGCTTGCAGTCTCAAGTTGATCGATAACTCGAAGCATTTATGATACTATGCAACAAAATTGACTAATTTTCTTTTTACAGCTGTAGATAAACTACACATTAGTTAGTTTCACAAAAAGAAGAGCAGCTATCACTATATTTATTGATTGGAAAGAAGGGACTCTTCAAAAAGTGAAAGATTGGCACTATGCATGTTCCATAGACACGTAAATAAATTGAATATTCAAAGTAGATCTTCCTCTAAAATATAGACCGTAACATCAACTTCCAACAGACCGACTCAGGAATTTGAAGGCACCAGTACCAACACAGCATGAGTTCTTATAATTCAGTTAAAAATAAACTACATAGATACATCCCAGTACAATTATCAAAAACATGAGAATTAAAAAAAGATCAGTCTCTTTATCTGAGTTTCTAGTTCGGGCTAATGTGTCTGCAGACCTACTCTTACGTTCTCCCACCACCTAAGTACCAGAGTTCAAAGAAACTAAGCTTTCACAATAAGCCTCGGCGTTACTGAAACGAACATTGTCGATTTTCAGTTCTCTAGCACTTCCGTGTTTTGGGTCATACATACTAGAATATCTTCACTCAAGAGTAGAATCTCATCGTTTTTGAAAGACTACACAAGCCAAAAATATTTCTGTTCATTGATAATACTCTCATGGGCAATGACATAACGCTTAGTCCAAGATTCTTGAACTCCGTAATCCAGCATCTCCCATACTTCAAACTTAACACCGTTAACATCTGACCTGACAAGTAAGCAAAGGCACCCTTGCAACACACCTACACACATATCCTTATTCAACTTCGGGATTTTTCTTGGTAGTTGCATTTCTTCGAAATTCTCACCACTGATATCCAAAGAGAGTAATAAAAAATTGTATTGACCTAGCGCTAACCAATGAAGGTTTCCATTAACAAGTACCCCAGAAATATGCATATAACAAAACAGATAAGGTATGGTTTTCTCAGTTTTCCATAAATTTGATGCTAACGAATAGACTTGGACTAGAGTAGTATCCTTGCTTCCAGGAGCTTCTACACCTATTGCCAACTTGTAATCATCAGTCTTGTGATCATAACCAAAGCCATGTATGCAAACATTGCCTCTATTAAATCCAATTGGTGATTCAGGTAATTTTTTATATTCTCTTGTGGCTGGGTTCCAAAGACATAATAAGTCCCTATTACCACTAATAAAATTAAGCAACCATATGCAAATTAGACCGTTACTTGAACCCAAGAATCCACCCCACTAAATTAGCAAAGAATTGAATGGTTGACCCATTTTAATAACAACATCTTTAATTTCACACACAGGTAATGATGGTAATGAATCATAACCTATGGAGTAAAGGTGAATACTGGCTTTAAGCATGATAATAGGCTTATTTTTCTGAACAGCAAGATGGGTTTTAACGAAACCAGAGGTTGAGATTAGGGCATGCCAGTTCTTGCAAACACACTTGCAAGTTAATACGGATTCACTGGTAATCTTAAGAGAAATTCATTTTGTATCTCTTCTGAAATTGACATTACTGTTGTTCTTCTTCCGCCACTAAATTTCCATATAAAACGTCTATAAAACCATTTCTGTTCTTGGTGTTCCCCTGATTAAGCTGATCTTGAGCTTCTTTTTCAGCAAGTCTGGAGAACACAGAACTCTCAGTACAGAAAATGTTCAAAACTCAAAGCCCCTTTTTGACGAGTTCAGAACACTGAAGAAGATGAAGAAACCTAGGTTTTTGAAGGAACTCAAAGCCCCTTTTTGACGAATGAAAATTCCAAAAACGTCATCTAAAGTGGAACGGAGGGAGTACATTTTAAGTCGTTGCGAAACCCTTGAATGATTATTACCTTTTATAATTTCAATTTCTTTTGGAACTTTTACTTACACCTCATTTACATCATATTTCTACACAATAGTGTAAAGAAGGTGCGAGAATAATATTTTTATCTCCCCTAGCTTTTAAGACTTGGAAACACTTGTCTTTAGCTATGGCTTAGCTGGGGGCACTATGACTTGGTACTTCTTCGAGAGGAAGGGTTGCAATGTGCAAATAGTTGTTGATCTCTTTGGCTCAACAACTTTTCTAATAGCTAGTATTGGCAATTTACGTGCTTGTAGCAGCCATTTAAAGATAGAGGGCACTTGCAAGGATTGTACCAAAAGACTTGTGCATAAGAATGATTCTTTTGAAACTTTGACACCTGTCATCAAGGAGTCTAAAGGCGTGCAAACAAAAGTAGACAAGTCGGCTTACTTCTTTCCTAATAAACTAGAAAAACATTCATTGATGAATTGTGGCACTAAATATACTCATTCACTGGGTGACTAATGGTTTTGAAACTAATTGTGTAAATGCTTGAGAATTCGATTTCTGTGTATTTTCTTTCTTTTTTTTTTGTCTTGTTTCGGACCTTCTACAGTCTGTGTATATTGCATTTTTAACTACCTCCTTCATAGGCAACATTCTCCACCACCATGTTCAAAATTAAATTTCCTGATTTTGTGATGTAACAGTGAATTATTAACCTTGAAAATTGTACAAATTGGTAATGAATTAGGTGATGCATCTTTCACGAAAAATGTTTGTCTACTTATTTATTACGACATATTAAAAGGACTAACGGGCTAAATGCTCCGAGTTATGGTCTAAGAGATATGGTCATTGGTAGGGCTGAACATGGTTTCGGTTTTTTGCTGGAACCGTACCGAACCAGACCAATTAGGAAGAAACCAAACCGAACCATTTACTAATGGATTGGTTATGGCGTAGAAAATGGAAAATCGATAGTGTTGGTTTTGGTTTGGTTTGACCTCTAAAACCGAACCAAAAACCATTGAAAACCGATTAATTTTTAAACTTAGTTTCTACAGTTGATTTACAAGTATTAGATTCTACCCATTGATTTAGAGGATAAATAGAAATCCTAAATCTAATATTTCATTATGATACTCTCCCTCTTTCTCTTTCTCATTCTCTCAGTCGCCTCCCTTCTCCACCCCAACTACAGCAGCCAGTGCTGCTACTCGACTTTCTTCTTTCCGTCTTCCTTCTTTTTTGTTTGTCATTAACTAAATTAAGATATATTATATATCTTCTTTTGATCTCTAGATTTAGAGTAAGCTTTAACTATTCTTGATATTCTTTTTATTTATTTTTTGTCTGTAAATTTTTGTAAACCAATACTATCTGCAGCTACGATTTTTTTTCTGTAAATTTGTGTAATTTTTATTTTTGGTTTGACATAATTATTGGTTAACCAAAAACCACTGGGAAAAACCGAAACCGGCTGGAACCATTTGGAAACCGAACCAATGGTTAATAGATTGGTTTGGTTTAGATTTTTAGAAACCGATAGTATTGGTTTCGGTTTTATTTTGGCTAGAAACCAAACCAAAACCGACCATGAACAGCCCTGGTCATCGGAGTGCATCAAATTCCCACTTCGAATGAAATCTCTAGAGTCCCTGTGCTGAAAACTGTCAAAGAAAAAAAGAATTTTTCTGCGTCTGATTTTTTTTTTTAATCCATTCTGAGACTTGGAAAAACTTAAAAGGAGAAACTCCTACTACGACATGTAGGGCTGTACATGGTTCGGTTTTTTATCGATTTTTGGCAAAACCTAAACCGAAACCAAAGTACTCGGTTTTCCAATAATGAAAACCAATTAAACCATATAGCCTATTCGGTTTCATTGGTTTCGATTTCTACTCGGTTTTGTTAAAAACCATACGGTTTTTGGTTAACCGAATGATTTATAAACAATAATGTGTCAGTGCTTTATAGTTTACACAAACAGTACACCCAATACTACAAGCGGCAGAAAAGTTTGTTGGCGACATATCAGAGGCATAAATGACGAGCAACTAAAATGACAGCAAAAGGCTTTAACTCGAATAATCCTCCTAAGAGTCCTAACCATTCATTAACTAAAATTCATCAGTGTGAAAAGATTCATTCTGCTATGGTCACTATTAATCGTCTAACCAATTGGTTTTTGGTTCGGTTTTGAGATAAAACCTAAACCGAAACCAATATTATCGGTTATCTGAAACCGAAAACCATTAATAAACCATAGCAATATGGTTTCGGTTCGGTTCGATTTCGGTTTCGATTTTCGGATCTGATTCGGTTTTGTGCAGCCCTAACGACATGCAGAACTAAAAAAAATAAAAACAAAAGGGATGGAAATACAAAATCGATTGGGTTACCTCTTATTTAAAACTTAGTGTAACGTTCTCAACTTGACTTTCTATTATCTTGTATATCAACAGTCTAAAAAATCTGAAGATCCACCCAAAATTTCAGAAAACAATATGGATTTCCAATAATAATACATTCGCATAAATAGTCACATATAATAACATAATAAATGAAACTATTATCACGTAGAAGTTATCCAACATTTAATTATTTCTACACCAACGAGCGAATATAAACAAAAGTAACGGGAACTTTTAAATATTCGTCATGGAGAATATATGGTGTTACTTAGGAATATACGGTGGATACTTAGAAGCAAAAAAATCTGCTAGAACATTAGAAGCGTGCAATGGTAATCCCAAATTACGTACCTCTCTTAAGAGTTAGTTTAACAAATCTTTGAGAAAATACTTCTAGTTTGAGAAGATCATCACTAAATAAAGATTTATTAAAGGGGTTAGATAAACATTTACGGTATTCTTAGCATCCTTGAAAAACTCTATTGATTCTCCTATACCACAAATATCGTCAACCTGATTCAAGCTCCCCATGAAACCATTCTTCGTTAGATTCTTCTTAATAATCCGGATATAGCCTTGGTAAATCTATTCGAAGTACTTGAAAGAACAAAAATCAAAAGAAAAATATTTTAAAAAATCGGAAAATTAAAACAGATTTAAAAACTTAAACTACGACTAGAAAATCAATAATATCAAGTAAAGTATATCATTCCACGACAGTGACACCAAACACTTGATCTGTTGGAAAACAAACTCATGTTTTACCGCAAATGCACATTGTCTAAATGACTAGATCGATGTCAAGTTTACTCAATAACCCAACTAGTTTTGGATACATCATAGACTGTTACTGCTTCAAAAAAAAATCATAGACCGTTAATTTTGAGGGATATGAAGGCTCACTTAATAGGCAAATTTTAAACAGAATAAAATTGTTAACCAAACATGCAATTTACTAAAACCTAATAAAATAAGAAAACTAAAAAAGATCGCCCGAGATTTCATTACGGACCAAAAAAAAAAATAGAATGTAGCTTTAGGAAAAAAGATTTTTTTGGGACCATCCCGTTTTCGAGGGGACCATTCCGAAATTTGAAATTAGGTCATTACGAAGTAAATATGAAAGCCTCTGACCTCATGTATCTTAGTTAATGGCTGAAATACCCTTTCTTAGTTAGTGGTTAATAATTAAGTTAGTAAAAATAAATATATTATATTATGTTAGTAAGATTATATATATTTGAGTTATTATTAGTATAAAAGAATTAAGATTAAAGATCATTCAAAAGAGAAGAAGGAGAACTAGAGTTTTAGAAAAAAAAATTCAAAAATTAGGTTTTGAGATTCTTGTATTCAAAATGAGTGATTCGAAAGACAATTTGATTCGAAAGACAATTTAAAGAATTGTTAATCTTTGATCTTCACAGTGATATGGTAATGAGTGATTTGTGAATATGGAGACTTTTAAAAGTTAGATCGCAAAATAGTTATAGGTTCAACTAAGAAAACAAAAGTACCGGTAGCCGGACATCCTCTTTAATGGTGTGTGGACTAGGTTATTCGGCTTGGAGAAACAAGAACAGCTAGACGAATTCTCATTTAGTATTTAACAGAGTTATGTTCGGCAATGTCGAGTCCACCATGTTTCTAACTGAATCTAAGATAGAACTAAAACATACATTTACAAAAAGTTCGGCTAGAAACTAGAGGTTCGGCTAGGAAATTAGAAAGTTCGGCTAGGTCGACTAGAGTTTTTTCACAAAATTCCTAGTCGAACATCTCTCTGCAACTTCAGTTGTTATGATTACTACTCAATTTATCAATCACAAATGCATAAAGAAGATATGGGTTAGTCGGAAAGTACTTATATACAAATTTCTAAAATCCGGATCTTTCTTTATAATAAGAGACCCCAAGTCGCCACATGTCAATCCCACGGTGATTCTTGATTTTGATGAAGCCACTTAAACACTAACTATCCATGTTATCGTTTTCTGATTGGCTAATCTTATAAGACACTTCCCTATGGGCAAACCCAACAATAACTTAACATTTAAAAGACACAGTAAGGAACTCCTACAGTCAGTTAAATTGTCTAATGGATGCAATTTCACAACATGACTTTTTACAACCAACAGTTACAAACTCTCAAATGTTCAGCGGATACAATATATAACCACACCACCAACAGTTGCCTCATTAGAAAAAACATCTCTTTATATTGCTGCCATAACCACCCAAAAACAAAGTGCTCCATTTGGATCAGATGAAGTGAAACTTGCGAAG
Organism: Papaver somniferum; assembly: GCF_003573695.1. NCBI lineage: Eukaryota > Viridiplantae > Streptophyta > Magnoliopsida > Ranunculales > Papaveraceae > Papaver > Papaver somniferum. The sequence goes on along the minus strand of NW_020621603.1, from coordinate 16,579,152 downwards.
AAAGTCATTACAACGAACCAAGTGCTGAGAGGTTAGTTTTTCATTCATCATAATTGACTTTGCAAATGTTTTCAGAGTAACAAACCTAATGTTTCCAGACTAATAATCCTATAGATACAAAGTTTTATACAATAGATGAAGGTAAAATGAATCGGAGAATTTGACAGCCTTTAGTAATAGTGCTAGATCAACACTATTTGAAATGAAGGTACGTACGAAGGATAAAGTAATTGTCATCCCGCCATCATAAGACAACTTACAGTAAACGTATTGAAAGCAATCGTATGTATTATGGGAAGACGGGAACTGAAAGAGAAGATGGATTAATGAAACACAAGTTAAGTGTGTGAAATCAGGATTCTTTGGCGTAAAGGTATAAATGAATGAAAAACTTCTTCTAATCAATTTCCATGTCGGTATACTGTCATCATCTCTCATTTGACCAATCTCTTCACGTTGGACACATCTCTTTCCATAAAACTTCCATAACAGACAACTAATACAAAAGACGCCATATTACCCAAGCGTCTCTTCCAATAAATATGTTTGCTAAAATGGTTGGTGGGTAATTTGTAAAAAAGGACAAAAAGACGTGAAGTATTGCTAGTAGACGATCGACACACTGCTACCAGACGATAGAAAAGATCCAATTTTTTCACTAGCGGCATGAAACAATGAAAATAATCTTATCAAAATACTACATGAAAGTAATGTTGGAGAAAAATGAGTTTTTAGTTTAAATATTTTGGTCTTCGTGTTGTTTGATCTTAGGACCATTGTAGTCGATCTCGGATTCCGGTTTGTCTCGGTCCCGAGCGAGACACTGGTACAACGTTGTTTCGGGGAGATTCCGTTTCCAAATCTCGATGTAATCTCGGTTCCAACTTTTATATATATAATTAAACCATGATCCCAAAAAAGTTCTCAATGTTTTCAGATACCTGTTGCTGCTGTATGCATATAAACTAGAGTATAATTTACTTGAGTAATGGCCTTCTAATTAAAAAGTATGGTTGTTTTTCATCATCAACACCTTTTGATCGTTCAAGGATATACTAGTAGAACATGTACATGTATACAAGAGAAAGTTAGAGAATCTCTAGTCACAGAAGTTACGTGATATTGCGTGTATGTAGGTAACGGTGTCGATGAATGACTGACAGAGTCCCCATAAAATGATGATAAGATGGTGTTGCTGTTGGTTTAGTCGATGGTTGGGTTACCTATTGAGTCCAAGACGGCAAACAAATGAACCAGAAGAGATAAAAAGGTGGCGTTAAGAGTGAAAGATCGTCTTTTACCTGTTAACTCTAACAACTTTTTTCTTTCTCCCTGTGTATGACCTCGGCCGGAATTCCGGTTCATTTTGTCCAATCTCGGCCGGAATTTCGGTTACTTTCCGGGTATTTTCCGTCCCGACGGAAAGTTGCATTTCGTGTTACGTTGGTCCGGAAACGGAATTTCCGGCGAAATTCCGGCCGAGATGGCCGAAATTGACTACATTGCTTAGGACCTAAGGGTTTTATGGATGCTCACTCATTAAAAGTGTTTGCTCTATAATCCCAGGACGTAGTAATAGCAAGAATACGTGCAAAGATATAATAGTCGACGAAAAAAGACCCGGATAAAACACGACCACTAACCTTTATCCAAGTTTAGGGCATTCCAAACCAGTTTTTGTTTCCTTTCGTTGAAAACAAAGATATACCAAATTATACAGAGACGTAGCCTCAACCAGAGAGAAAAAAAAGGCAAAAGCTTATAATAACGCGGGAGCACTTTGCATTTAGGGAAGAGCAAAGATTACCTGAATGCCTCGTTGTAGTTCAGGGAGGTTGTCTGTTCCAATAGTATTTGGCTAAAGAGTCCAAATTGATCATTCGCTGGAGAAAAACGGAAAAACAATTAAAGCATAACTTTACAATGGTTTTAAAAAAAAACACATTACATACGTTCGTCGAAAAAAGGGATTATTTACCATCATCTCTTAGTGAATGGAAGAAATACATGTTACAACACTATCATGATGCAATAGCCATATGCAGATTTATGGGACCTCCTGATTTGTTCATAAGTTTCACATATGACGCGATATGGCCACAAATAAAACCGCCTCTGAGTTTGATAATGTCTCGAAGGTTTTCATGATTAAATTAAATCTAGCTAATGAAGGAATTTGGGAAAAGTTGGGGCAGGTAAGCAAACTACATTATCTAACTTAAAATAAAGAATGTTGCGTGGATGTTGTCTTACTTATCTATTTCTTTTCAAAATTTTACACCATTAAATTTCAAAAGCGAGGGCTTCCCAATGCGCTAGTTTTGTTGTCCTTATACATCACAAAGATAAAACAAAGTCGCTTTCAGACGATGACAAAATCATACCAGCAGGAATATACCAAATAAAGTTGCGGACTCAAAGGATACGTGGTTGTAATTCAAATTAATAAAGTAGGGTAAGTTAATACCAATTTACGCTGAACGAGTTATACACTCTTGTATAAAATAATTATGGAAGTGAAAGAGGAAAGAAAAAGAGAGGAGAAGAGTTTAAAATGAAAATCAGTTAAGAGAAAAGATTGTATTTGTAGTTGGAGGAAACCCCACGGTACATCCAAATAACAATCCCTAAATATAAATGGATTTAAACCATAAAATTCATAAGATATAACTCAAACAAACTATCATAAGAATATATGAAAGATCTATGCCACGATTATTACTAAAACTTTATTCCATTGAGAAGATGACGATCTTATTTAGATTGATGAAATATTACAAGTATAAAAAACCTCACCAACACAACTTTCTCAAAGGACTTTTCTCTCACCAATACCTTAAGAACCCTAAAAAACTCAACCCCTCTTACACTGCTCTTTCATCCCTTAAAAATATAGGCATTTTGCATAATGGATGACAACTCATAATCTCCTTCGCCAAGTAGTTACACCTTTCACGTGAACCATACTCTCCTCGCCAGGTAGTGGGTGAAAACTCATGTTTTTCTTCGTCGATTACTCATGCTTTTCTTGTGACTTTGGCTTTCCTCACCATTATTGTAGCTTTCTTGCAATACAATCTATCTTCGCCACCTACTTATTCATCTGTCATTATCAGTACTTGCCTGACTTCTCGGCCCGTCTCATTGATGTCCAACTTCCCTTCTGAATATGGTCATTGGATTAATTCGTACACTTTACAGGTGCCCCGTTCTTGCTGTAGATGGTGGATTTTCAACAAAGACTAAAATCGTAAAATCATGATACTGCATGTTTCTGACCCGAATTCAGGAACACATGTGACGATTCATATTTTACGATCCGTGAACCGTTTCACCATCTCTGGCTGAGCGAACATTCCTATCAGATCTATGATGAATATGTTTCTCGAAAGGCCTCCCCGGCTGAGCGTTCGATGCTTCACATATTTCATCATCACTTATACGTAGAATCTTAATGATTGGGCGGTTCCCTAGACATGATGTTTGTTAGGGAGCTTAATGCCTTCAAGACGTCTTGATGCACGTTGTTCCCTGACTACGTAGAGAGACCCATCTCTACATAGAATCTTAATGATTAGGCGGTTCCCTAGACATAATGTTTGTTTGGGAGCTTAACGCCTTCAGGACGTCATGCCGTTCGATGTTCCCTGACTACGTAGATAGACCGTGTATAGAATCTCTTAATGGTTGGGAGGTTCCCTAGACATAATGTTTGTTATAGAGCTTAACGCCTTCAGGACGTCAGGCCGCTCGTTGTTCCCTGACTATACACACCACAGAACGAATATGATGCTTCAATTATCTCATATATCAATTCTGCAAATAGATTAATTCTAGCGTGACATTCATTCACTAAATTCCTAGAAAATAATCTATTATATCTCACTACTTCGTTCCCTGAATCCCCCAGCTGGATTTCATGGATTATTAATAGATACTCAACTCATTTTATTACTCTGTTTCATGAATCACTCATTCTCAGCCGAATTTCATGAATTAGTAATAATTACTCAACAAACGGGCATCTGGACCATCACCGAGTAAGCCCCGAGAAAATGTGCAAGTGTACTTGACAACAATGCACGAACGAGCACCCAAACGCACGAACGATCGTTCGAAAACATGGACAAACGAGAAACTTATGAACAAAATAATATAATAAAATAAACAAAAGGCGCGGGACCGGGCCCACCTGCCGCCCGGTCCCCCTCTCCCATTATTTTATTTATTTATTTTAATTTTTTTTCCTCATCTTATCGAAACTCCTTCATTTGAGAAAACTCCCTCGTTTGAGCGAAACTCTTAGTTTTTTCCATACTTTCATCGAACAAAAATAGGAAATGTGTCCTGGGTCCGGGCCACCTAGCCGGACGGCGATACCTTAGCTGTGGCTGGTCCCACACCTCACAATCCCTTATTTTCTCATATTATTATTTCCATCATCTCATGGAAGTATGGAACTCCATCGTTTGGGCGAAAACCCTAGTTTTTCAATATTTTCTCAAATATTGCTCAAACCACGAAAAAGCCAAAAATCCAAATGGTCACCTGGTCGACTAGGCTGCTCACGTCAAATATTAAAATATTGTTATTTTAATATTTTCAAAATACCGGTCACATGAGCGAAGTTCTACTCGCTCATTCGAGCAAAATTGAGAGTTTCAACCAAGATCAATCTCTTCTGAAAATCCAAGATGTTTCTCAAACGTGCACCAGGAAAATACCAAAACTCTCAGGACTAAGACAAGGACGTTACGGTGACACGGGCGTGCTGCCTTGACCGACCAAGTCCGACCCTAAGGCTTTCAATGAGCCGGTCCCTCTCATCTTTATAATTTTGACCTAATTTGCTATCAATTGCTCATATTGGGTGAAAACTCTCTCAACCGACTTGGGACTCGCTTAGTTGACCTGCAGATGGTCCCACGACCACCAAGGGCCGGTCCCATGACCCCTTGGTCGATCCATCATCTCTCCATAGCCATGTTTTACTACCTAACGCTCACACGAGCACTATTTTAATAAATGATTAAACCAGCGTTTGATCGTTCTTTCACCAACTGGTCAACAAAAGACTTTGGTGCATGCTCACTCGAGCACTTTGACGCTGCATGGTCTACCATCATCCTATGTAGTCGGTCCCTCTTTCACTCAATGACCCATTTTCAGTAAATCAACAATTGATCAAAAATTATGGTTTCAAAAAAATACTCTGTAAATCATAATTCTGAGCAAGTTCGAACACTAATAATTTTATGATCCATCGATCAACATCTGGATTAAAAATATTCGGTCAGGCTACCAGTATTTAATATTTTATTGGGTCACGTTACTAATGATTCATCGAATGAGAAATACTTGCTCAGTTGCTCGAATATTGATCCAACTATCAATACTCAGTAAACATTGATTCAACTATCAATATTCAGTAATTTACTGATGCTCGAACATTGATTCAACTATCAATATTCAACGATTCATCAGACAATATTTGCTCAGAAGAGCAATATCAACATCATTCATTCGACAACTATATGTCCCAGCAGACATGTTTAATTCATGAGTCCTAGAGCATTTAAAAATCATGCTCGACTAAACAATACTTAGACTCATCGTCTATTCAAGTTAACGACTGACTAATCAAATACACGTCTGCTTTTCAGACTCCTCGTTCGTGAGACATTACATGGAGGATATTAATTAGGTTTTTGGTCTGGCGGCCTACAACACGTGTGTTCATCCACGAAGAGAAATGTGAGTAAGTCGTGCAAGAAGTTGAGGGAGTTAGCAAAGTAGTGGATGGACAATCAACCAAGTCTCCGCACGACCTGGAACTGGTTAATACACGATTTCCCACTTTCTCACTCTTCACTCAAGCAACCGTCACACTTACTGGAGATCAATGTGTCTACTATTCTGGCAATATAAATAAGTCTTTGAATCCACGATTGAAAGACAGACAATTTTTCGAGCAATCACTCTCAAGAATTCCATCAATCGACCAGAATTTATTCGAACTCAGCAGTTCACGGAAAACTTGCAGAAACCTTAAACACATTCATAATCCTTGATCTTCATTGATCTCACACACTTGTCAGCTTCCCTCCTACAGATCAACCCTCTTCCCTCTTTGTGGCCGAATTGACTCTGGAACGACCATTGTCTTGGTTTAGGCCGGAGTCCTACAGATTGATCTCTCGAACTCAAAGCACTCCCGTGTAGTGCATCTGTTTGAGGTTAGGAAGTTTGCTCGGTTGGGGAGCCTCCGTCCACAAGGTCGTCTCTTCACTTCCTGGAAAAAAAAAATCGTTTTTCCCACCTACAGATTGGTGACCACAGTGGGAGATTAATATCTCTGTTGCAATCTCAAACTTTCACAGAATGGTTGATCTTAGGTCAGGTTCAGTTACAAATCCTAACACAAACAACGCTAGCACTAGCAACAATAGTGGTACTCCAGAAACCACTCCTCCTCAAACCAACATTGGAGATCATCCCCTGTTCGGCCGATCTTTTGAAGAAATCAGAGAATATCCACCTACCATTGCCGATCTCATGAAGGTTTAGGAAATTCTTGCCAAGAATCAGACAGACATGGCGGCAACACAGAAGAGTTGTGCACCTATCTCAAGACTCTGACAGACAAGATGTCATCCAAGCAAACTCAGCCTCAACGCCAGTCATACAAAGGAAGAGCTAAGGAAACATCTTCAACTGCTGATCCTGAAATCTCCCCAATCCACATCATGGAAGATGATGAAGCCTGCAATGACCCACCAGCAAGGGAATCAGAAAGTTTCATCACTCGAGAAGATTTTGAGCGCTTTCTTGAGGATCGTGGAAAAGACAAGACATCAGTTGTCCATCTTCACCAACCTCTATATCCTTTTAATATACAGAGAGTTCCTCTTCTGAAAGGTTATACTTTTCCAACATTCACACTTTATGATGGACCAAGCAATACTCGAGAATATGTCTCTCGGTTCTTGGAATCATTGGGCGAGCATGAGTACAACCATGTTGTCCGCTTAAAGGAGTTTTCAAAATCCTTAACCAGCTGAGCATACACATGGTACAACAACATCGCACCAGGAAACATCACTAGTTGGGGAGAATTGATTAATGCTTTCTGCAGAAAATACTTCTTCGTTTCAGAATAGGTCACCCTCTCAGACATGGGAAAAATGTTTCATAGGAACAATGAACATCCCAATGATTACGTAAAAAGGTTCAGAGTCCAAGCTTTGTCATGATCCAAATGTCACTGAACAACAACTCGTAGACTTGTGCAACAACGGAATGACCTCAGTATACAGAGTTTTACTAGAAAATCTCTGATTCCGTACTTTCTCAGAACTTCATGAAGCAGCCAAACGATTAGCGACTACTGTACCTTCTTTAACGGAAAGAGAAAAGTCTGTGAAGGTCGAGGAACCTCGTAGCATATGACGCCTGGTCAACAATCGATACGATCTCCAACCTTCAAAAAATGTTGTTGCTGAAAGGAATGAAAGGAAAGCCGAGACACATCATCAAATTGCTTCTCCAACATCTCAGGCTCCTCCGAATGCGCAAATAAAAGATAACCAATCCTGAAATGCACAAACCTCGACTCGGCATCAACGAACGGGGAAATGATCAAACGGGGATTCAAACTTCCCTCTTCCCATTGAAGAAGTGATCGAGTTACTGGAAGTTTGGGTTCAAGATGATGCAATCAAATTGTTGTTCATCAGGAGAGAGCCAACTGAAGAAAAAAATGGAGAATCCCAGGTATTGTCACCTTCATAGATTCATCACTCATCCAACAAGTGACTGCAATATTTCGAAGCACATATGCAAATAGAAAGGTTGATCCATAATAGCTTCAACTGGTGACTGAAGGAGTACACATGACCCTCTCCTAATCAAGACCTGCACTCTCTCTGAACAACCTATCAAAGAGGCAGTTCAATCCTTGGTCGAACATATAAGTGAATTGCTATATCTTTCGAAGGCACAAAGGAGAGACATGTTCACAACACCGAATCACATCGTGTCAGACGTATTTCCATCCCAGAAATACTCCATGAACCTTCATCCACATACAAGGAGATGCGTGAATGGGGACTGTTTACCACAGCCCATCTTAGAGGAAATGAATTTGGAAGAATTTTGATCGATACTGACGCCGTCATAAAAAACATTCCACTGAAAACCCTCAAATCCACAGGCATTACTCGAAAAGAAGATACTCATGCTCCCATGTCAATCAGAGACCACGAAGGAACGCTCAGAGATACTTATGGCTACATCACTCTCAAAGTGAACATAAGTTCAACCTGGACAGAAACCAAGTTTCACATAATCAGGAAGGTACAGGATATGACATGATCCTCGAACGAGCGTGGATCCATGCTGAAAAGAGGGCTACTGAGAAAGCGTTTTTGGTTGCACATCTCTCCAACGAAGAAAGTTCTGATCCAGAAGATTAGTCGGGCATTCTATTATCAGAGCACTTGGAGAAATTTCGAACTTTGACGAGGTTGAATCAAAAACCTACAAAGGATGCAATAGACATTCGTCAAGAGGTTCCGCACTCAGGAAAGTCTAATTCCTCCCATGTATATGTCATTTATTTCCTCACATGTTATCCTAGCATGGGGACTCAATTCTGCTAGTGACCCTGTTATTGCAAGACGTTATAAATGGGTAGGTTCACCACATTAATATTTTAACAAGTGGTTGAATCTGAAACTTCTCCGAATCAAGCATCACACTAAGACATTCATTACTGAGGTGATGTCCAAGCATGGCAAAAAATGATGCGTGTCGTAACCACAACAAATGAATCGAGATATTTTCCACTAATTAAATAAATAATATAGCGGTAGTAAGGATCGTTCCCACGGAGAGCTGTGTAATTGATAAGTTATTTGAATCAGCAAATATATAATTAAAGGGGATTGGTATAATTAAAATAAAAAGAATAAAAATAAAAATAAGATGAAAGGGATGATCAAGGAGTCCTTCGTCGTTACCAAACGTTGACTCTCATAGCATACTTATCTATCTTTCTTCAGAACCATTCATCACCAATCGTAGGATTGCAGGTACGCTTAGTTATCCCCCAAACTCCTCCTATCACCAGATAACATGTACGCTTAGCCACCGAATTCTATCCAACTGAGCCGCCTTGAGGTACGCTTACAAGGTGTAACTCAACCGAACGCTTTAGGCTTTGTGAATTTAGGTTTGATCCCAGCAGTTAAACTCAGTACGCTCGGTTCACTTACTGGTGTTGTCTTCACACATGATTGCTTCACAGAATCCCTCTGCAATGTCTCACGTTCTCTAATTGTGTAGGAGATGCACGACAATTACGGATCGCTCCAAATATATACTAGCAATAGAACAATCAATAGACTAATCTAATATGCATCCCAAATCAATCTAAGAATCATTCATAAACCCTGAATATAGAAAAGACAATCGATGTTGATTAAAACTTCAAATAGATTTATATAACTAATAAAGCTTCACTCTAGCACATTGAATTCATCATTAATCAACAAAGGTTTAGCTTCTCATGATTACACAATTACCCGGTTTCCCCCTAAAGGGGTAAACCCTAGAATATATTATGAAGAACAAAAGTATAATATGAGATGAGATATCTTATTAAGGCTCTGGATGTCTTCTTATATATAACTCTCAAAGTTAGGCTTTAGAATCCTTCTGGGGCCGTGTTTCATTGAGCTAGAAGTCAATTTCGCGTCCAAATATGTCCCAAGAAGTCGTCAGGTTCTGCTCATAACTTGCCGACCTTTCCCGGACGAACCTGATAAGTGAAAATTACTCCAGGCGAGTGTTAGGTTCGGCTCACTTGATTAGATTGGTTTTGAGCCTAACATCCTCCTGTATACTCTTCGAAAATATTGATTTTTAAGCTCCAGGTTAGGCTGACTCGAGCTGATGAAGTTATCAGCCGAACCTCTCTCTGTAACTTCAAGTATTTCAACCTTGTTTCGCCCATAACTTCTTCGTCCGAACTCGGAATGACCTCATTCTTTTTGCGTTCTTTTCTTATTGTCGTTATCTTAAAGATGATATTAAGAACTCTTAGACTTGAATGAGACGAATTGGTATTTTGGCCTTCCTTCATTCATAGACTCCACTTCCTTATTTATTTAAGCATTTTATAGCTCCTTCTTGGATGATTCACCTGATATGACTCATAAAATAGAAAATAATCATAATAACAAGTAATATGCAAGAATTATAGCTAAAACAAGTATGGAATTTCCACTCTAAACATGTAAATTAAGCACCTATCAAATTCCCCCACACTTAGCTTTTGCTAGTCCTTGAGCAAACTACCTAACATAAAATACAACAACTCCATGTCGTCGAGGATACATATGCACTTAGCTAATGCAACATGCATTTAAACCCCTAGGCGTCCCTAGTGGACGAGTTATAGTCTCGTGAGGTCTTACGATAGATATACCCACAAAACCTTCTCCAACTTCAAAGCGTTCCAGCTTCCCAAGCATCCAAAGAGCTACGAGGACATAGAGTTTCTGCATTCTAGTAATAAGAAATTAGAAATACCAAAGAACATATTCTCATTCTTAAATGTTGAATGAGAAATAACCACACCATAATGAGAGAACACGTGTTTGAGAGCGATCAATAAGCATTTCGCCTCGACTTCTGCCTCACTTAAAAGGATTTTATGATAGTTGCACTCAATAAGACGGCTTTTTTATGGGTCTCACATGTGTTCATGTAGGAATGAAGCGAGAAATCCTGCACACGTTGAATGGTGGGAAGGAAACCTTCCGAATAATTTCTGGAGACTCCACAAAATCGTGGAAAATAAAGATATTTTTCTGATAATCTCTAAGAAAGGAAATCAACCATTATTACAAGGATGGGAGTACTTACCACCTTCACATGCGATTGCAGTGATGAAATCTCCACTCTCACAGCATCCAATAGAAACGTAGTCTTCAGCTCGTCTTCTTCATCTTCTCGGTCTTCGTCTTCGGTCTTCAACTGTTGATGATAAACTCTTGAACTTCGTAGAACTTCGACAATTTATAACTCTTTTCCTCAATTTCCTTGTTGCTTGAAGGTTTTATGCAAAACTTTTGTAAAAGTCTATATGCAAAATATCCAAATACTCCCCCACACTTAAACTCTACATTTTCCTCAATGTAATTGACTCGTCCTAAGTAAAGTCAATATGGGAAATCCTAATATGATATGCAAAAGAAGAAAACTAAAAAAAAAGGATAGGAAATACAATACCTATGGGTTGCCTCCCATTCAGCGCTTAGTTTAACGTCCTCAGCCTGACCCTCTCGTTATCGTCCATACACCAACGATCTGAAAATCTGGTAGTCTCCCAGAAAACAATCTGCAATCTAGTAAACATTAGCAAAAGATATAAATATTAAAGCTATCACTTTATTGAAGTTTCCCCCACACTTAGTCCTTATACACTCGGAAGTGGATAAAGAACATCGAATTCGGGAACTTCAAAAGGTTCTTCAGCTTGGTGAACCTGCACAATGCTCGAATCAAACACATCAAGTGGTAGATACTTAGAAGCAAAATAATATGTTAAAACTTTGGAAGCACACAACTCCAATCCTAAGTGAGGTATTTTCTTAAAAGTCGTGTTAACAACTCTTTGAGAAGCTACTTCAATTGGATGGAAATGATCAATAAATATAAAATTATGTAAAGGATTAGACAAACCTTGTTCTGGATCCTCATCTTTTATCACTGGTGAATTATTTACCTCAGGTATATCGTGGTCCTATATCGAACTCTTAATTTATGCTTCAACCGAAATCTCAGCATCATTGACAAGCTCAAATGGGTCTTCCACAACTTCAATCAATTTGGTTTCATTCTCAATCTCTATCTCGTCAACAACCTCTTCATCGGAATCGAAATCATCTCCTAGGAAGTCTAGTTCATTAGTGCAAATCTTAAAATCATTGTTTGAGTACGTTACACCATTTATAACAAAGGTTATGTCATATCCATTCTCCTCCTTTTGAATAGGCGAGTGATAGTTATAATGATTCGGAGTTGGAATAACTTTACCATTATTGAATGAACTTTCTAAAAGTTGCTCATCTTCATCAGAATTTTCGTCAACCTCATAACCTTCACTATCCCAACGATACTGGAATTTAATTTTTATGGCCCTTTCAATTTCTTGAAGAGTCTCCTCTGATGCTCCATCTTCTTCCAGTTGATTGTATCTCTTATAAAGTTTTCTGATATTTACACGTTTTCTATCATTACTCACAATAGAGTACCTAGACCGCAACTCTTCCCTTTGAATGGGTGAAATATGAGCAATATGAATGGGTTTGGTTACACTATCATAAGTTTTGAGTTCAAACCTCTCTGTCATCTACACATTACTAGAAAACAATTGACCATAAACATAACTATCCTTCTATCCTCGCGATTGTTCACTTACATGCCCATCATAAGGTTGTTAACATGTATGAGAAAATCCATAAGGTTCCATAGTGAAAAAACGGGGGTCTAAAAACCACACCCAATATTACGCTTAGCAATCTGTATAGACTAACTCCAATATAATTTTAAGAGAATCAACTAGACAGTCAGACTCAATCTTAATAAAAAGTATACCAAAGAGTTATATCTCTCTTACCCGATTCAATACTTACTTAAGCAAATAAAAATCTGCGAGTCTAATTGAATACAAGTGAAATCACTTGAACGGTACCAAAGACCAATGTTCAAGGATCAATCAATTTCAATCAACAACCAAAGGTTGGATTTTCCAATTGATCGATTCAACGCACAACCTGTGATATTTCAATTATATAACAAAATATAATGCCGAAAAGAAATAACACAGACACCAGAATTTTTGTTAACGAGGAAACCGCAAATGCAGAAAACCCCCGGGACCTAGTCCAGATTGAACACACATTGTATTAAACCGCTACAGACACTAGCCTACTACAAACTAACTTCGGTCTGGACTATAGTTGAACCCCAATCAATCTCATACTGATCCAAGGTAAAGTTGCGATCCTTACGTCTTTGATCCCAGCAGGATACTACGCACTTGATTCCCTTAGCTGATCTCACTCACAACTAAGAGTTGCTACGACCCAAAGTCGAAGACTTTAATAAACAAATATGTATCACACAGAAAAATCTACGGTAATAGATAAATATGTCTCCCACAGAAATACCTACGAGTTTTTGTTCCGTCTTTTGATAAATCAAGGTGAACAATAACCAATTGATAACCCGGACTTATATTCCAGGAGGCCAGCCTAGAATTATCAATCACCTCACAATAATCTTAATCGACTAGCGAAAGAAGATATTGTGGAATCACAAACGATGAGACAAAGATGTTTGTGACTTCTTCTAATCTTACCTATCGGAGAAATCAATCTCAAGCCAATCTTACGATTGCACTTAGTATGATAGAAATAGCAAGATCAGATCATGCAACTACAAAGAAAATAGTTGGGTTTGGCTTCACAATCCCAATAAAGTCTTCAAGTCGTTAATCTACAGGGTCTCGGTAGAAACATATGGTTAAAGGAGAATCGAATCTAGCTTATACAACTAGTATCACACAAGTTAATATCTTTCAACCGTTAGATCGAAACTTAGCTTGTTACACAAAAATGAAATGCACGTTTATTTAGGTTTGTGTAACCGTACCCAAACATGTACACTTAGTTAGTTCAACATTAGTTAAGCAAATGGTTAGCCCTCTGAGCACTTTCATATCAACTATATTCTTCTTTACCATAACTAGTTCAGATGACTCAAGTGAACTAGTTAGAGAGTTGTTCAATTGCTTAGATCTTATAGAAGTATACAAGATACAATCGAAGCAAAAATGATTTGATTCACTCGAATCGATTCATGAACTTTATAGCCACGGTTTGAAATTATGCATTCCTTATTTTATATAAGTTTAAGTTCACGAATAATCGTTTTTAGAAAATAACCAACTTAAGTACGCATACTGGTACGCGGACTTAAGTACCCGGAATAAGTTTGTTTTCAGTTCACAAACTCCAGCCGAAATTCACATGATGTGAACTTCCGACAGTACGCGTACTGGTACGCGGACTTTAGTTCCGGTTTTCCTGAGCAGCAAAGTACGCATACTTTGGTTCAAGGAATAAGGACTTACACACGTATGAGTTACCATACAATTTTTATATCCAACCATGGTTATATATTCTAAACTCTCATTTCAATCATTGAACATTCTTAGAGGACGTTATATAGTTGTTGTTCACAAACCATTTTTCGTCAAAGCAATTTTCAAGTAATTGAAACTTAATATGACTTTCTTCACTAGTAAAGATAAACTTGGCCAAAGCGAAAGATTACCAACACATATTTCGAGAAATAGATAAGCGAGATAAACTCAGCTCGAAATAGAAAATGTGTATAATCAAAGTCTATATAGTAATACGACTTTTGTCTCAAGATAGGAGATAGAGTAGATAGACTTTTGAGTGATAGATAAGTTCAAGTCTCCACATACCTTTTAGTCGATGAAATTCCACCAGTTCCTTGAGTATTTGTTCGTCTTGTATGATGATCGCCATGGAGTCTTGAGCTCAATTACATTTTCTATCTGTTGATGGTGGTTTTTCGAATAGGGCTAAAATTGTAAAACCCTGTATTTAATGCGTTGACGCCCTGCAAGGGTATAAAGCCATTTAAGAAGTGATGAGTGCAAAAAACCTCTTCACTCATTGAGCAATTCAATATGTATGGAATTCATTCAGAATGGTGCAACAATCCCGAATATTCTATGAATTTTCCTAGTAGCATTATCCATTTAATGCATTGTGTGCCTTGTATTTTCCTATGCTATGTTCCGCAAGAGAACCCTCAATGTTGGCATGACATGATAATTAATGTTCACTCTCAGCAGAGTAGCATGAATCTCCCGAAGTGTCAGTATTAAAGTTTGCATGAAAGTACTCACACAGGCTGCATCACTCTATGACAAAGAGAATCTCGTATCGGCGCACTTTTAAGTTGGCTCGATCACGCTCGAATTCCTTAAGGAAAATCTAAACTGTTAACATCAGTCTCAAAAACAATCACGGACACACAATTTGGCTGCATGTTTTAGCAAACCCAGACCACACCTGGCAGAACTAGGTAATCACCGCATTGACCGCCTGTGGGCCTACTAGTGTCCCAACCAATTGGACTTTATTTAAATACATTCCAGCATTGTTAAATGACAACCCTAAACAGGGTGATCACGCTGTTAAAAGAAGCTCGAACGAGCTAGACTGTCCAAAACGGTCTCAGAAGCATCACGAACGTCCAACTTTGCCAGCCTGGTTGGACGGCTTGGATCCTCCTACGAAAGGTTAAGGAAGTGCTAACATGATCATTGGCGGGCCCACTAGTGCCCTAGTCGATCGACTTTCATTTGACAAACCTATATAGTGCTCAACCGCTTACCCAAACATGAACGTTCACGTTGCGTAAAATAGCTCAAACGAATTGAGACCGGCAAAGACGGTCTCAAAACGCATCACGTCCGTCCAACTTAGACGGCCTAGTTGGACGGCTTAGATCGCATCTTGAGCGATCAAAGAAGCGCGGGCGTGTCTACCGGCAGCCCAGCTTTTCCCCCATTCAATCGGTTTGCCCACGACAAGACCATAGAGCAATAAAACGTTTGCCCAAACTATGGCAGGCGTGATGCTTCTAAACCCTAATTTTGGGTCGCGGAAGTACACTAGCGTCTTAAATCGATCACCACCATCCAACTTAGCCAGCCTATTTGGATGGCTTAGATCGCGTTTTGGGCCATCAGGAAGGTGCACACGAGTTCACCGCCGACCCAACTCCATCCATGTTCGATCGACTTACCTGTGGGAGGTCAATGAAGCATCCAATTGCTTGATTGAACTAGAGTATCCGCGGCCGACCAAAATCCTAATTTACACTTTGCGGCAGTTGCAAATTGATCGTGGCCACTCATCTTCGTCGGTCGAATCGAGTGGCCTAGATCCAATTTTGATGGACCAAGAGCTATAGGCATGCACTCCGGCGGCTCTAATCCATGCATGCCCAATTGGTCTGTTCAAATTAGCATCTAGTGCTTGGATTCGACCAGCCAAAGTAGGGGCTTGCGTTAACCCTAAATCGAACAAACGGCGTTATGCAACTGCCGCAAATCAATCGCGTTCATCCATCTTTGCCAGCTTGGTCGAACGACTCAGATTGGATTCCAGATGGCTAATAGGGTGACGTTGTGATCACCGGCGACCCTTCTTCCGTGAGGAACAATCGGCCAAGCCACAACTTGCTCATGTGACCTCCGAGCGATCACCCAAAAGTGGTCATTCGCGCTACTTCAACAGAAGTCATTAACTGTCGCAAATCATCTCAGCCACTCAACTTGGCTAGCCAATTTAAGCGGTCCATATCTAAACTGGATCGACCGATAAGATTTTATAATGGCCACCAGTCGCTACTCTCTTATAGGGATTGACTGAAAGAGAGTGGTCACGCTCCTTTTATGACGCTCAATCCGTGACTGTTTCGATCGAGCTCAAAAACGGCGATCCTTCTAGTACATCGAATATTTCAACTACTTATTCGAAAGCGATGCTTTATACACATAGACTATAAGCAATTGATTTCACGAATAACTTATCATTTTAGCCTAAAAGCACTATGTGCTGATTTTAGCGGCAAGTCACGCGACTTGGCCCACTTACTCGAGACATCACACATGTCGCAAACTGGGGGATACTTACTGGGGTATTGGTCTGGCGGTTTACAGCGTGCGGCGTGCAACGCGCTCTTTACAAGAATGTTTCAGGAAAAGATGAACGGTTAAACACGATGAAAGAAGTGGGTGAAGGAGTGACCACGTGATGATCACCATCTCCTACACAACCCCATTGCTCCATCACTTAACCTTCTCCACTTCCTACGAGATCAAGGGTTCGCTCAAATGACTTGTATAAATAGTTTTTCAACCTATTTCGACAACAAGAACACAAGTGTTATTAACACAGTATACAGAAAACACCAAGAACTGATAGCTTACATTCTGCAAGCCAGTTCCACATTCTGATACAAGTCATAAAACATCCACACCTTCATAATTCAACATTTTGATCTCAAACACCTTCTTCGATTCCCTCCCTAAGATCAACCCATTCTCCTTCACTTTATGACCGAATTGAATCTGGAACGGCCATTTCTTAGTTTAGGCCAGAGTCTTACAGATTGATCTCTTGAATCTAAAATTACTCTCGTGCAGTGCATTGATTAGGATTTGAATTTGTTCCTCATCAACACACCCAAATTTACCTAAAACAGCAGAACCAGTTTTTACCCTCAAACAATTGGCCACCACAGTGGGAGATTGATCTCTCGGTTGAAAAATCAGTTTCTCAAGATTCATTCCAGTTTTGTCAACTTCAAAAGGGTAGATCTTAGATTCAATTTAGGTTCAACAACCAATTTCAATTTCGGTGTTCCATTCACTAAGAAGCTTCACAAAAATTCTTTTTCAAGCAATGCTACTGGAAATACCTTGGATAGCTGAGCACCAGTAAATCTCCCAGATGAAAGGACCAGAAAACTGCGTGGAGACACAAGACGTGACTACTACTTAGAAGAAGGCAACGGCTTCTCTCGACATTCGGATGGAGAAATCACCTTTTCTACAACACCACAAGTGTTGTATGGAGCAAGCCAGAAATGCCTCAAAGGGTCCACAACCAGAAAGACGAAGTGAAGATTCGCGTAGCCGTTGTTTCAGTATGGAGATAGTCGACAAAAAATTCAACACCAGTGGAGTCCTGGGAAGACACCTGCAGAGGTCACAAAAGAAAAGGTCTATCTCTATTCCACCACAGCTACCAATTTAAGATCAGGAGTATCCGCTATCACTTCATCAACAAAACGTGTAGATCCAGAATATGGTGTAATTCCGAGAATTCGTACATCTACAATAACAAATGAGGCTTGACACATCTTCAAATCATCATAAAGGGTTCGCCTATTATGTCAACTAGGATAGGAGCGAGCCTGGGACATCTTCAGGTCTACTGGAGCCGATACCTCAAGAGAACAGCCTCAAGAAGATAATGATGCCCGCGTCATCACGTCGAGAAAGAATCCGCAGTTTGGGCGAATCACTCAAGAATGTTTCGGCGAAACAACGAACATCCAAATGATCAAGAGATGACGGACCCGAGGTACTGCCACTGCCATAGATTCATTCATCGCCTTACCAGTGAATGCAATGGCCTGAAGCATATTCTCCAAAGGAAGATTAACTCAGGAGAGTTACCCCCTTTCTCCGAGGATTAACGTGCGCAGTTTCATCGAAGTGATCGAACCAACTATGGGTTTCTCGAGGCGCGCCATAACAACTTGGATTCGAAGCGATCACCCTTGGAGAATTCAAGTCTCGTTCAACCGAGATCTTGTGAACAAGTAAGTTTCGTTAAACAATTTTACATTTTAAAGGCATGATGGGGACCTGACGCATGCGTCCCACATCGAAGAAGGAAATCAATGATGCAGTTGTTCTTAGACACCACATTATCTCCCTTTTACATGTTTTCCTTTTTATGCAACATTTGCAATTTTTACGAGATACTTAGAATGATCGAATTCAAAACCAGAATGTCGGCTTTCAGCCGATTCAAACATAATTCCTTTCAGAAAGTCATTCATAAAATCATCTCAAAAATAAACCAATTCAAAAATTCAATCACCTACTAGTTCAAAAACTAGAAAATCAAACTTTGAAAGGAATTCCTTACATCACTCAAGACACCTAAAAGGAAAATATAAAAGAAACTGCGCAAGTATTCAAAGGAAGTCTTTCAGCAACAACTCATTCTTTTTGGAAAGAGCGCCTTTCATTTTTGCGGAGAACAGCCTGCTTCAGCTTCAATTCCAAGGAGAGCCTCTCGAACTCCTCCTCTTTCCGAGCAATGAAGTCCACGGAGGGAATTTCATTTGTTTCATCTTGCAGCTTCTGGATTTTAGAAAACCCTTCATAGAACCAGGAAGCATTGAATTCAAACTTCATAAATACATCTCAGTGGAACTCCCAGTTTGAAACCACCTCCTCAGTGCACCCAGTCATGCTGCTCATGACATGAATGGAGGATAAAGCTTCTTCGACACGTCGGACCAACATGCAATACAACCTTCAACCTTTTGTAAGCGGTTTCGCTGAAGCAGCAAGAGAAAAACCACCGAGATACAACATCTTGCGCGTCCAAAATCGCCCACTTCAACTTCAGTACCACATGCACGACTGCCACAATGATAAAACAACGTCCAAGATATTTCATATCTGGATCGACGACAACAACATATATGAGGGACGCTTTCAGAATTTCGTCTCCCGTAGAAGAAGTAGTTGCGTCACCAAAGCAGGTTGCGCCTGGAACTTAAGAGGTACACAAAGACTCTTCATGTCAAGAGCTTCATCATATTTGCAGAACCTATTAGTTAAGTCATTCGCATGAGGGGACTTCCCTACTCTTCAAAGAAACAATCCAAAGATGAGAAAGGCAAAGGAGCATCGCTGGAGACTGCTTAGCACTACCCATCTCAAAGATGCTGAATTTGGAGAGACACAAGCCCGCTGTCATTATGATTCCAAGATGCCCAAAGACGTAGACGTATTCGAGGCAGCAGATGTATTGTTTAATACCAACGATATGCCTGGATGTCTATGAAACGCAACGTAGACGCAAAGACGGCCTCATGATCATCAACTCGTACTATCCTCATCAACATTGGGTTCAAATCCAACTCTCTCCCAAATTATTTCTTTAGAGACCCAACGTGACAGCATCTATCAAGTTGAAAGCTCATATATGAAGACTGCCAAGTTCGTGCAAGTAGCTACCATGCCTTTCCCTGCCAGTCTCTTCTGATCATAGCTGCTACCAAGAATCGTTGTTGCTCGCCAGAGCTTTACCATAGCAACAACCACTACGGACAGAGGTAATCCGAACTTCTACATATTTTACTTTCCCATGGAGAACTAATAGAATCACCAGTACGGAGGCGAGATGGTTATATCTTTATTATGGTAAACCCACCGACCATACAAGATAAAGCAATGTAACTCACGCTTGGGGAATGAGACTCAGCATGAAATTCCTTCACCGTCAGTCAAGGATTTCTTCAACACAAGTGAGGCGGTCAATCAAGAAGCATGTAATTTGCAAGGGAAAATCAAACTGAAGGAGAAGTCGCTTCAACACCCTCTCCAAAATAAGCCGCTTTAACGCACGCTCTCTCCTGAAGTTGTTTCAACGCTCTCCCCATAAGAAGGTGCTCCAACACTCTCTCTTGAAGCCATTTCAATGCTCTCTCCATAAGAAGGTGCTCAACGCTCTCTCCTGAAGCCGCTTCAACGCTCTATACAGAAGAAGTCGCTTCAACGCACACTCTCCTGTAGCTGTTTCAACGCTCTCTCCATAAGAAGGTGTTTCAACGCTCTCTCCTGAAGCCGCTTCAACGCTCTCTCCAGAAGAAGTCGCTTCAAAGCACGCTCCAGAAGCCGCTTCAACGAACGCTCTCTCCTGAAGCCGCTTCAACGCTCTCTCTCCAATCTACTTCATCACTCTCCCCCGAAGCCGCTTCAGTGCTCTGTTCAGAGGCTGAAGACACTCCAACACCTTACCAGCAAATGCAATGGAAGTACGTCTTTCAAGAGAAAATAAGCTCGGGATAATTACACCTGGGGACTGCCAAGATGCCTTCACGTCCCTCAACCGGTTCATTTCTAATATCACCATCATCACTGTTGAAGCTTTACGAGCCGCAGAAAATTCTCAACATGAAGTCGTACATGTGCATTAAAGACTCGAAAAGTACAAATCAGAGATGGTTTCAGGTATCCATCCACGCCATCGAATATGAAGTGTAACTGGGGACTTCTCATCGCATCCCATTCCGTACAACCATCCAAGATTCAGAGGATGGTTCAAAGGATGTCGCTTATAACAAAGTCCTTCAAGACTTGATAGCAGCACGTCCGTAACAGAACGCCTCTCATCTCGTTTACTTCACTCAAAGACTCCGGAAGATTTTACCGATACAAGCATTCCAAGCATTTCACCATCGCAACCAGAAGGTCAAGAATGAGCCTATGAGATAATGGGTCATAATGAACGCAATTCCATTCCAGTCAATGTTCAGGAGTTTAAAGAAGATTTTCGTTGCAACTCAGCAGTCCGGACTCCAAGCAACTTAACTCAAGGCCTCTCTCAATCGAGCGCAATGGAGTTTAGAAAATTTCGAAATCTACCTGGAAACAATTGATGCATGATGGGAGGACTATCACTGCAAGCCTTGATACTTCGTTAAGCGTATCTTTCTCAAAGACCTAGTCGGCCTCTTTCCTGGTAACATCTGTCTACCTTGCCTCATAAGTTTTATATTTAACCGTTACCATCCATTGCTTACCCCGCAACAATGTCACTGTTACGTGCTAAGCAGGGGACTTAATGTTGATGGTGGTTTTTAGAATAGGGCTAAAATTGTAAAACCCTGTATTTAATGTGCTGACGCCCTACAAGGGTATAAAGCCATTTAAGAAGTGATGAGTGCAAAAAACCTCTTCACTCATTGAGCAATTCAATATGTATGGAATTCATTCAGAATGGTGCAACAATCCCGAATAATCTATTAATTTTCCTAGTAGCATTATCCATTTAATGCATTGTGTGCCTTGTATTTTCCTACTCTATGTTCCACAAGAGAACCCTCAATGTTAGCATGACATGACGATTAATGTTCACTCCCTGCAGAGTAGCAAACCCAGACCACTTCTAGTAGAACTAGGTAATCACCGCATTGACCGCCGGTGGGCCTACTAGTGTCCCAACCAATTTGACTTTATTTAAAAACATTCTAGCGTTGTCAAACACCAACCCTAAACAGGGTGATCACGCTGTTAAAAGAAGCTCGAACGAGCTAGACTATCCAAAAAAGTCTCAGAAGCATCACGAACGTCCAACTTTTCCAGCCTGGTTGGATGGCTTGGATCCTCCTACGAACGGCTAAGGAAGTGCTAACATGATCATTGGCGGGCCCACTAGTGCCCTAGTCGATCGACTTGCATGTGACAAACCTATAGAGTGCTCAATCGCTTACCCAAACATGGACGTTCACGTTGCGTAAAATAGCTCAAACGAATTGAGACCGAAAAAGACGGTCTCAAAATGCATCATGTCCGTCCAACTTAGCCGGCCTAGTTGGACGTCTTAGATCGCATCTTGAGCGATCAAAGAAGCGCGGGCATGTCCACTGGCAGCCCAGCTTTTCCCCCATTCGATCGGTTTTCCCGCGACAAGACCATAGAACAATAAAACGTTTGCCCAAACTATGGCAAGCGTGATGCTTCTAAACCCTAATTTTGGGTCGCGGAAGTATACTAGCGTCTTAAATCGATCACGACCATCCAACTTAGCCAGCCTATTTGGATGGCTTAGATCGCGTTTTGGGCCATCAGGAAGGTGCACACGAGTTCACCGCCGGCCCAACTCCATCCATGTTCGATCGACTTACCTGTGGGAGGTCAATGAAGCATCCAATTGCTCGATCGACTTGCATGTTACAAACTTATAGAGTGCTCAATCGCTTACCCAAACATGGGCGTTCACGCTGCGTAAAATAGCTCAAACGAATTGAGACCGGCAAAGACGGTCTCAAAACGCATCACGTGCGTCCAACTTATCCGGCCTAGTTGGACGGCTTAGATCGCATCTTGAGCGATCAAAGAAGCGCGGGCGTGTCCACCGGCAGCCCAGCTTTTCCCCTACTCGATCGGTTTTCCCACGGCAAGACCATAGAGCAATAAAACGTTTGCCCAAACTATGGCAGGCGTGATGCTTCTAAACCCTAATTTTGGGTCGCGGAAGTACACTAGCGTCTTAAATCGATCACGACCATCCAACTTAGCCAGCATATTTGGATGGCTTAGATCGCATTTTGAGCCATCAGGAAGGTGCACACGAGTTCACCGCCGGCCCAACTCCATCCATGTTTGATCGACTTACCTGTGGGAGGTCAATGAAGCATCTAATTGCTCGATCGAACTAGAGTAGCCGCGGCCGACCAAAACCCTAATTTACACTTTGCGGCAGTTACAAATTGATCGTGGCCACTCATCTTCTCCGGCTGAATCGAGTGGCCTAGATCCAATATTGATGGACGAAGAGCTGTAGGCATGCACACCGGTGGCTCGACTCCATGCATGCCCAATCGTTCTGTTCAAATTCGCACCTAGTCCTTGGATTCGACCAGCCAAAGTAAGGGCGTGCGTAAACCCTAAATCGAACAAACGGCGTTATGCAACTGCCGCAAATCAATCGCGTTCGTCGATCTTTGCCAGCTTGGACTAACGACTCAGATTGGATTTCAGATGGCCAATAGGGTGACATTGTGATCACCGGCAACCCTTCTTCCGTGAAGAGCAATCGGCCAAGCCACAGCTTGCTCATGTGACCTCCGAGCAATCACCCAAAAGTGGCCATTCGCGTTACTTCGACAGCAGTCATTAACTGCCGCAAATCATCTCAGCCACTCAACTTGGCTGGCCAATTTAAGCGGTCCAAATCTAAACTGGATCGACCAATAGGAATTTAAAATGGCCACCAGTCGCCACTCTCCTATAGGGACTTACCGGCCACTCCTTGGGATGCGTGCTTAGATCCTACCAACTCCCTGAAAGGGAGCGGTCACACTCCTTTTAAGAATCTCAATCCGTGACTGTTTCGATCGAGCTCAAAAACAGCGATGCTCTAGCACATCGAATATTTCAGCTGCTTATTCGAAAGCGATGTTTTATACACATCGACTATAAGCAATTGATTTCACGAATAACTTATCATTTTAGCCTAAAAGCATTATGTGTTGATTTTAGCGGCAAGTCACACGACTTGGCCCACTTACTCGAGACATCATACATGTCGCAAACTGGGGGATACTTACTGGGGTATTGGTCTGGCGATTTACAGCGTGCGACGTGTAACACGCTCATTACAAGGACGTGTCAGGAAATGATGAACGGTTAAACACGATGAAAGAAGTGGGTGAAGGAGTGACCTCGTGATGATCACCATCTCCTACACAACCCCACTACTCTATCACTTAACCTTCTCCACTTCCTACGAGATCAAGGGTGCGCTCAAATGACTTGTATAAATAGGTTTTCAACCTATTTCGACAACAAGAACACAAGTGTTATTAACACGGTATCCAGAAAACACCAAGAACTGATAGCTTACATTCTGCAAGCCAGTTCCACATTCTGATACAAGTCATAAAACATCGACACCTTCATAATTCAACATTATGATCTCAAACACCTTCTTCACTTCCCTCCCTAAGATCAACCCCTTATCCTTCACTTTGTGACCGAATTGAATCTGGAACGGTCATTTCTTGGTTTAGGCCAAAGTCTTGCAGATTGATCTCTCGAATCTAAAAGTACTCTTGTGCAATGCATTGTTTAGGGTTTGAATTTGTTCCTCATCAACACACCCAAATTTACCAAAAATAGCAGAACCAGTTTTTACCCTCAAACACTATCCTAGTCCGAGACTTAGCTATAAGTAGACTAGAAATCAAGACTTATGTTTTGATCACTAACATTGACAAACATGCTTGAGATAGCAACGCATGAGAGTTCAATCGAGCAGTGCTCTAACAATCTCCCCCTTTGTCAATTTTAGTGACAAAACTATCAATACATTTGGAATACAAAAATAAATAAATAAACTTTTGTAGCTTCTCTTCCACATGCCTGATCTCCTTGGTTCTTCAATATTACTTGAAATCTTCGTCACTTCCAAGTACTCCAATGATTTCAAAGGTTGTGAGTTTAGCATCATCGTTGTTGAAAATCCGTAGCTATAAAAATGACAAAACAAAAGTTCTCAATCATTGTTACACAGTGTCATAGTATTATTACACATCATCAAAGTTCAATTGTATCACAACTTCGACAACAATACTATGGTGATATGTATCACTCCCCCTTAGTCAATACTCCATCTCACATGGACACCACTCCCCCTTACATAGTAATCCGGAAACCATATGTATTTGTAGTGTGAACTACACATTAATTCTCCCCCTTTTTGTCAATAAAATTGGCAAAGGTACGAAAACTAGTGGGATCCTAATGAAATTTCCATAGAGACATTTCATGACCAAAAGCAAGCACATATCAACTTTTTAGATGCAATCGTATAGCTGAAGCTAAATGCTTTCATCAAGGAGTTTATAAAGATACAAGATAACCCCTATAATATTCCACAGCCGCACTCCCCACAAAGTTCAATTAAGAACTCTCCCCCATAAAATGTCATTCCCGAAAGAACAACAAGAGCGACCTTACTTTCACAAGAAAAGAAGGATTTCTTTGGACATAACAAATCACATACGAGTATGAATTTGAATCCAAAAATACTCAATCAAATTAACCACAAGAAAACCCATAATTAATTTAATTGGAAATGCTCAACATAAAAGAACTCACGGAGCCGCACAGTATATACATAAAAATATGGATCAGGGAAGATCAATATTGCGGAATAGAAAAGGATTCATTATATTTTCCATCACTATTTGCACAATGACATACAATAGACATAATCCTCGTAAACAAAAGTTCATCCTATCTTCCATCAATATTTGCATAATGACATACAAGAGGCTTAAAACTTTTGTAATGTCAAAAGTTCATTCATTCTTTTATCAATACATGCATATCGACATATAAAAGACTTAAATTTTGACAAGGTATGGAACAATCATAGTTCACGGACGCAAACGCACATATCCCATAAAAAAATGCAATATATAAAACTATAAATATTAATACTGCAAAAATCATCTTCCAAACAATTTTAGAATTTGAAAAAATAAACCTAAAAAAACAATGAAGATGAGAACGTTGGACATATCTATGTGTAATCACAATAATTGCTATTCCAAACTCTAGTTATTCTTCTAAAAAAACAAGAAAATAAAATTCTCATCAGAAGAGTTACTAGATGTTAAGACCTTTAAAGAATTCTTTATCGTCCCCGAACTCCTTGTCGTCAACAGCCATTGGGACATAGGTTCATGAAGATGGGAGTTAATATCCATAAACCTTCTTGACTGATGTCGAACCAGGGCCTTCTGAATCTCATGAGTCTTAAGCACAAAAGCCTTTATCTGTTGAATCTCTTTTCGTGTCTCCTTCAACACTTCAAGAACATCAGAAAACTTCTGAGAATTAAAAGGAACATCTCTTGGCTTCCTCACATTCCTTATTTTCCTTTTCAAAGTTGGAGGCAACAGAGATTTCTCTTTTTCCTTCATGATTGATGGCCTAGCAACCATATTAACATCTTTTCCATCAGAAGATATGATACTTGGAGTATCCATAAGAATATGGGTTTGTGAGAGGAAATCACAATTTAAACTCAAAAAGTAGTTTTGGAAAGAGTTTCAGAGAAGGAAAAAGGAATATAGGGTTACGCAACCTTTAACAGGTTCGTGCACACACAACTCTGAACCCTAGAAATAGTAGAATTGTCGAGAATAACCCTCCTTTATTGATAGACAGGGAATTTCAAAAAAAAAAAACTAAGAAAAGAAGAAAACAAACTTTTCCTAAATACTGAGAGGTGCACAACCTTGTCTCTTTCAATCAGGCACATGAGACAAGATATACAAATCAACACAATCAAGTTGTGTTGCGGTGAACAACAATCTGTCCACCATGTTCTTTTTGAGAGGAATCCATAGACCTCTGTCTATCAAAATGATTGGAACATACTTTCTTCTCTAATGGTCTTGTTTTATCTTTGAAAACTAACTTCTTATACGAAGATAAAATCTTATATACCTCAGCGGTCTTTTGAGCAAGTTTAAGCTTGCTTGCTAATCGATGTGCTCTTCGTTGAAGTTTGTTGGCATGTCTCAATTTGTGTTTGTACTTATAACACTTTGATATTTCATGACCTTTGAGTGAATAATACGAGCATGCCAATCTTGGATATAATTCAGGCATCTAAGATGTGCAAGCTGCTAGACACATAGTGGTACCTGAAACGTCATACACAGAGTTTCCAAAAGAAAGGTCAATTTTATCTTCCAGATTGGTTGAGTTTTCTTCTGAAAGAATATCAAGATTGATGTATGTATTGCTACAATTATCAAAATCAATATTTTCACAAAGAAGTGCAACACTTGATTTTTCGTCTTCATTAGAATCATAGTTGTCAGACATTTCATCAAGAGTTGCAGCAAGACCTTTGTTCCCAGTGTATTTCTTTTGATTTGGACACTCATTTGAAAAATGACCAAAACCTTTATACTTAAAGCACTGAGGCATATCCTCGTCATCAGTTTCATCATTATCCCTATTTTTAGGAGGAACACGATTATGAGGTTTATCTGATGACTTGGATTTATCTCTGGAGAACCGTTTACTTCTCTTCAAAAGAAGATCCCTAAATTGTCTTGTGATCAACGAGATTGACTTGTCAAGATCTTCATCTGATGAATCAGCCTCAGAAAGATCATCTTCAGAGATGTAAACACTTTTTCTTTTATCAAGTAATTTAGTGTTCTTTAGTGCTTGAAAGCAACATCCTTACTAGACTTGGACGTATGCTCATGATCAAAGATCTTTAGCTTCCCAACCAGAGTATTTCTGGACAGTGTTGCGAGATTATCTCCTTCAACGATGGCATGCTTCTTAGAATCGTATCTATATGGCAGCGATCTGAGAATTTTCATCACAATGTCCTTTTCAGGAATGGTCTTACCCAATGCAAAAGATGCATTAACAATTTCAGACACTTTGTGATTAAACTCATTAAATGTTTCTTCATTTACCATACGAAGGTTTTCCTAAACAGAATTTAGGTTTTGAAGCCTAGCTTTTTTCTCACTGGTATTTCATTCAAATATGGTTTCTAAGATATCCCATGCTTCTTTAGACTTAGTGCACGTAGTCACATTGTGCTGAAGATCTGGGGTAATGGCATGTATGATAGCATTTAAGCCGTCAGAATTTTTCTTTGCAGCAAGATTTTCTTCTGGACGATATCTGCCAATATCCTTCGGTATAGATACATCACCTTCTGTATTAACTGGAAGATCATAGCCATTAACAACACGTACCCATGTTTGAAATCACGAGCTTGAAGAAAAGCACGCATAGAAATTTTCCACCATAAGTAGTTTGAGACATCGAAGACTGGTGGTACGTTTATGGAGATAGAATTCTTGTCCATAGATTCAGATCGCTACAAACCAGACTTGTAAGGTCTTTAAACGTGTTTGCCTGCTCTGATACCAATTGAGAAAACGGGGGTCTAACAACCACACCCAATATTTCTCTTAGCAATCTGTATGGACTAACTCCAATATACTTTTAATAAAATCAATTAGACAGACTCAATCTTGATAAAAAGTATATCAAAGAGTTATATCTCTCTTTCTCGATTCAATACTTACTCAAGAAAATAGAAATCTGCGAGTCTAATTGAATACAAGAGAAATCACTTGAACAGTACCAAAGACCAATGTTCAAGGATCAATCAATTTCAATCAACAATCAAAGGTTGGATTTCCCAATTGATCGATTCAACGCACAACCTGTGATATTTCAATTATATAACAAAATATAATGTGGAAAAGAAATAACACAGACACCAGAAGTTTTATTAACGAGGAAACCGCAAATGCATAAAAACCCTGGGACCTAGTCCAGATTGAACACACAATGTATTAAGCCGCTACAGACACTAGCCTACTACAAACTAACTTCGGTCTGGACTGTAGTTGAACCCCAATCAATCTCACACTGATCCAAGGTACAGTTGCGCTCCTTACGTCTCTGATCCCAACAGGATACTACACACTTGATTCCCTTAGCTGATCTCACCCACAACTAAAAGTTGCTACGACCCAAAATCGAAGACTTTAATAAACAAATATGTATCACACAGAAAAGCCTACTGTAATAGATAAATATGTCTCCCACAGAAATACCTACGAGTTTTTTTTTCGTCTTTTGATAAATCAAGGTGAACATGAACCAATTGATAACCTGGACTTATATTCCCGAAGAACAACCTAGAATTATCAACCACCTCACAATAATCTTAATCGACTAGCGAAAGAAGATATTGCGGAATCACAATCCCAATAGTTGGGTCTGGATTCACAATCCCAATGAAGTCTTCAAGTCGTTAACCTACAGGGTCTCGGTAGAAACCTAAGGTCAAAGGAGAATCGACTCTAGATTATACAACTAGTATCACACATGAGGTGTGGGGATTAGATTCCCAGTTGTTAGAGTTCTCCTTTATATAGTCTTTCAAATCAGGGTTTGCAATCTAAGTGACCTTGGTAACAAAGCATTCAATATTCACCATTAGATGAAAACCTGATTAGATTCAAGCTAATATATTTCAACCATTAGATCGAAACTTAGCTTGTTACACACAAATGAAATACACGTTTATTTAGCTTTGTGTAACCGTACCCAAACATGTACACTTAGTTGGTTCAACAGTAGTTAACCAAATGATTAGCCATATGAGCACTTTCATATCAACCATATTCTTCTTTACCATAACTAGTTCAAATGACTTAAATGAACTAGTTAGAGAGTTGTTCAATTGCTTAGATCTTATAGAAGTATACAAGACACAACAGAAGCAAAAACGATTTGATTCACTCGAATCGATTCATGAACTTCATAGCCACGGTTTGCAATTATGCATTCCTTAGTTTATATAAGTTTATGTTCACGAATAATCGTTTTTAGAAAATAACCAACTTAAGTACGCATACTAGTACGTGGACTTAAGTACCCGGAATAAGTTTGTTTTCAGTTCACAAACTCCAGCAGAAATTCACGGGATGTGAACTTCCGAAAATACACGTACTGGTACGCGGACTTTAGTTCCGGTTTTCCTGATCAGCAAAGTACGCATACTTTGGTTCAAGGAATAAGGACTTACACACGTATGAGTTACCACACAATGTTTATAACCAACCATGGTTATATATTCTAAACTCTCCTTTCAATCATTGAAACATTCTTAAAGGAGGTTATATAGTTTTCGTTCACAAACCATTTTTCGCTAAAGCAATTTTCAAGTAATTGAAACTTAATATGACTTTCGTCACTAGTAAAGAGGAACTTGGCCAAAGCGAAAGCTTACCAACACATATTTCGAGAAATAGATAAGCGAGATAAACTCGGATCGAAATAGAAAATGTGTATAATCAAAGTCTATATAGCAATACGACTTTTGTCTCAAGATAGGAGATAGAGTAGATAGACTTTTGAGTGATAGATAAGTTCAAGTCTCCACATACCTTTTAGTCGATGAAGTTCCACCAAGACGATGATCGTCATGGAGTCTTGAGCTCAACTACACTTTCTATCCTAGTCCGAGACTTAGCTATAACTAGACTAGAAATCAAGACTTATAGTTTTGATCACTAACATTGAAAAACATGCTTGAGATAGCAACGCATGCGAGTTCGACCGAGCAGTGCTCTAACGCGTAGGATATTGATCATAGCCAAAAGATTGGTTTTGATTATACCTATAGGATGGTTGGGTAGTTGTAATAAGAATGAGATTGAAATCCACATTGATTACCACTGTCATATGTCTGATCTTGTGATCCGTACATGTTATTTCCATAAGGAAACATGACGACTTACAAGAAAGAGAAAATCAAAACAAAAAAGAAAATCTAAAAAACAAGCTAAACAAATAACAAATCAATTAGAAACTGCTCCCTGGCAGCGACGCCAAAATTTGATGTATGTCGTAAACACAACAAATTAATCGAGATATTTCCCACTAATTAAATAAATAACATAGCGGTAGTAAGGATCGTTCCCATAGAGAGCTGTGTAATTGATAAGTTATTTGAATCAGCAAATATATAATAAAAGGGGATTGGTATAATTAAAATAAAAAGAACAAAAAGAAAAATAAGATGAAAGGGATGATCAAGGAGTCCTTCGCCGTTACCAAACATTGACTCTCATAGCATACTTATCTATTTTCTTCAGAACCATTCATCACCAATCGTAGGATTGCAGGTACGCTTAGCTATCCCCCAAACTCCTCATATCACCAGATAACATGTACGCTTAGCCACCGAATTCTATCCAACTGAGCCGCCTTGAGGTACGCTTACAAGGTGTAACTCAACCGAACGCTTTAGGCTTTGTGAATTTAGGTTTGATCCCAGCAGTTAAACTCAGTACGCTCGGTTCACTTACTGGTGTTGTCTTCACACATGATTGCTTCACAGAATCCCTCTGCAATTTCTCACGTTCTCTAATTGTGTAGGAGGTGCACGACAATCACGGATCGCTCCAAATCTCTACTAGAAATAGAACAATCAATAGACTAATCTAGTATGCATCCCAAATCAATCTAAGAATCATTCATAAACCCTGAATATAGAAAAGACAATCGATGTTGATTAAAACTTCAAATAGATTTATATAACTAATAAAGCTTCACGCTAGCACATTGAATTCATCATTAATCAACAAAGGTTTAGCTTCTCATGATTACACAATTACCCGGTTTCCCCCTAAAGGGGTAAACCCTAGAATATATTATGAAGAATAAAAGTATAATATGAGATGAGATATCTTATTAAGGGTCTGGATGTCTTCTTATATAGAACTCTCAAAGTTAGGATTTAGAATCCTTCCGGGGCCGTGTTTCATTGAGTTAGAAGTCAATTTCGCGTCCAAATATGTCCCAAGAAGTCGTCAGGTTCGGCTCATAACTTGCCGACCTTTTCCGGACGAACCTGATAAGTGAAAATTACTCCAGGAGAGTGTCAGGTTCGTCTCACTTGACTAGATTGGTTTTGAGCCTAACATCCTCCTGTATACTCTTCGAAAATATTGATTTTTAAGATCCAGGTTCGGCTGACTCGAGCCGATGAAGTTATCAGCTGAACCTCGCTCTGTAACTTCAAGTATTTCAACCTGGTTTCGCCATAACTTCTTCGTCCGAACTCGGAATGACCTCATTCTTTTTGCGTTCTTTTCGTATTATCGTTCTCTTCAAGATGATATTAAGAACTCTTAGAATTGAATGATTTGAATTGGGACTTTGTCCTTCCTTCATTGATAGACTCCACTTCATTATTCATTTAAGCACCTTATAGCTCCTTTTTGGATGATTCACCTGATATGACACATAAACTAAAAATAATCATAATAACAAGTAATATGCAAGAATTATAGATAAAAAAAGTATGGAATTGACACTTTAAACATGTAAATTAAGTACCTATCAAAAAACACTTTGGGAGTTTCTCCATAGCCTTGCAGGAGTGTCCACCACAAAATCAGAAAGCTCTGATGTCTGCACAAGTGTTGAATCCCACTACCGCCACGAAAGGAATGCTGAATCAACATAAGATACTCAGGCCGAGACGATCAAACCAGAGACATTCGATGCTTAAGGGATATAGCGCTTCCACGCTCAAGCATCTAAGAAGCCTTCAAATTGTACTCCCAATCAAAGAGTAATTGAACTATAATCGATAAGTCTTCATTATCCCATGAACCAGATGCGACATCATTCATCCATGCATGACAAAAACTCCTTCAACATACACTGGGGACTTGATCTTATTGGAGAAATCGATATATTTCAATAAATGTTATCCACATAACAAGTTATTGCAACCTGATGTGATTCCATGAAACTTCATCAACGAGACCTCCTTACATCACAAGCCCCTGCACGACTGTGGAACTTCCTCTCTTCACCGATCACATCCAGAATGAAGACCGTTACTGCTATGTATCATAAGTCAATTCATTGACGAAGCCATTTCACAGTAAATTCATATTGTTCAGGAGAATTCGGGTTGAACTTTCAGTACACCTTCACGTCTCTGCTTTCCCTCCGCATCTGCTAAGACCAAGAAAGCATTATCTTAGCACGAGCCACTCTCGGGTGATAAAGAGACATACCATGTGTCAGCTTTGCAGGATCTCTGAAAGGTTGATTCACCTTGGCATGAACGTCTGCAGAAGTCTTCATCTTTTAATTGATATTTTTGGAGCGTTCCCCGGAAGATCCAGAACGGTGGTTGTAACTGGAAGTCACCATTATCTGAGGCGAAATACATGGAGTCATGGATATACCAATAACAAACACGCAACAAAAATGGTGACACTCTAACTCTTACATGTTTACAATTTCACTAACAGTAGTGAACTTAGAACAAAAGTTTTAAGAACTTGCCCGTTTCTTCAAACCTGCAAAGACGGGCAAAGTCCATTATTCAAAATCATAAATTGATTTTCATAAAACCGTGAACAACCCACATAAATTGGACATACATCCATTCTACAATTATGAAACTCACATACAAACATTATTTCACCATGTATAATTGTCTACTTTCAACAGTTCTTCAAAATCAAAACATTGATTTTTACAAAAAAAAATATATTTTTTAATATGAAACTCACGTAAATTTGAAAAATGTATATATATTTTTTTACTCCCTCGCGCGAGCATTCGTCTTTGAAACGAGAGTATATTTTCAAAAATTTGTGAAAGTTCACATATCGAAAATAAATTTTTACTAACAGACGCACATCTATTAAAAAAAAATTCTCTCGTACGAGCATTCACCTTTGAAACGAGAGTTTATTCCATTTTGTGAAATCTCACATATTTAAAAAATAATAATAGTAGAATTTTGGTTTTCGTCGCTAAACCGACCAAAATTGGACGTCTGACCGTCCAAATCAGCAGTGCCTCTTCATGCTCACGAGATGACACTCTATCATACTGACAGAGTCCTTATCTGGGCATTTGCTCGTACATGACATCATTGGAGAAAATCGGAGATTGTGAAATGTCTTTGTAAGACTAAGTTCCGACTACTGATCTCGTCTACTGGAAAATCACCATCCAGTGCTTATTGTGGAACATAATTTTCCCTCACTAAGCAGGGGACTTAATGTAGATGGTGGATTTTCAACAAAGGCTAAAATCGTAAAATCATGATACTGCATGTTTTTGACCCGGATTCAGGAACGCATGTGACGATTCATATTTTACGATCCGTGAACCGTTCCATGATCTCTGACTGAGCGAACATTCCTCTCAGAGCTATGATGAATATGTTTCTCGAAAGGCCTCCCCGGCTGAGCGTTCGATGCTTCACATATTTCATCATCACCTCTACATAGAATCTTAATGATTGGGCGGTTCCCTAGACATAATGTTTGTTAGGGAGCTTAACGCCTTCAGGACGTCACGATGCACGTTGTTCCCTGACTACGTAGAGAGACCCACCTCTACATAGAATCTTAATGATTGGGCGGTTTCCTAGACATAATGCTTTTAGGAAGCTTAACGCCTTCAGGACGTCACGCCGTTTGTTGTTCCCTGACTACGTAGAGAGACCGTGTATATAATATCTTAATGATTGGGCGGTTCCCTAGACATAATTTTTGTTAGAGAGCTTAACGCCTTTAGAACGTCATGTCGCTCGTTGTTCCCTGACTATACACCCCTCAGAACGAATATGATGCTTCAATTATCTCATATCTCGATTCTGCAAATAGATTAATTCTAGCGTGACATTCATTCACTGAATTCCTAAAAAATAATATATTATATCTCATTACTTCGTTCCCTGAATCCCCCGGCTGGATTTCATGGATTAGTAATAGATACCCAACTCATTTTATAACTTTGTTTCATGAATCATTCATTCTCAGCCGAATTTCATGAATAAGTAATAATTACTCAACAAACGGGCGTCGGGACCATCAACGAGTAAGCCCCGAGAAAATGTGCAAGTGTACTTGACAATAGTGCACGAACGAGCACCCAAACGCATGAACGATCGATCTAAAACATGGACAAACGAGGAACTTATGAAGAAAATAATATTAAATAAAATAAACAAGAGGCGTGAGACTGCGCCTACCGGTCGGTCGGTCCCACTCTCCTATTATTTTATTTATTTATTCTATTTTGTTTCCCTCATCTTATAAAAACTCTTTCATTTGAGCAAACTCCCTCGTATGAGCGAAACTCTTAGTTTTTTCCATATTTTCACCGAACAAAAATAGGGAAAGGTGTCACAGGACCGGGCAACCTAACCGGCCGGCCATGCCCTAGACGTGACCGGTCCCACACCTCACAATCCCTTATTTTCTTATATTATTATTTCCATCATCTCATGGAACTCCATCGTTTAAGCGAAAACCCTAGTTTTTTAATATTTTATCAAATATTGCTCAAACCACGAAAAAGCCAAATGGTCACCTGACCGACAAGGCTGCTCATGTCAAATATTAAAATATTATTATTTTAATATTCTCAAAATACCGGTCACATGAGTGAGGTTATACTCGCTCATTCGAGCAAAATTGGGAGTTTCAGTCAAGATCAAAATCTTCTAAAAATCCAAGATATTGCTCAAACGTGCATCAGGAAAATACCAAAACTCTCAGGACTGAGACACGGAAGTTATCATGACACGGGCGTGCTACCTTGATCGACCAAGGCCGGACCTAAGGCTTTCAATGCGCCGGTCTCACACATCTTTATAATTTTGACCTAATTTGCTATCAATTGCTCATATTGGGAGAAAACTCTCTCAACTGACTTGGGACTCGCTCAGTCGACCACTAATAATTTTCTATCAATTGCTCATAGACTTGGAACTTGCGCAGAATTATGATTTACAGAGCATGTATTTCAAATACATGCTCTGTAAATCATAATTCTGCGCAAGTTCAAACACTAATAATTTTATGATCCAGCGATCAACATCTGGATTAAAAATATTCAGTCAGGCTACTAATATTTAATATTTTATTGGGTCACGTTGAAAAGGCGAGGGTACCGAAATATACCCCAAGCTAAAACTTTTCCTACCTATAAGTCCTTTCTCCGAAAGTGATTGTCTATGGACTGAGTCGAGACAATACTACTAATTGGATCACACTTCGTGTGATCGTCTATGGATGCGAGATCGAGACAATGCAACAACGAAGTATGTTACTTTATAAAAAAGGTTCGGACTTAACCAAACACAATAAGATTCACTTATCAAGTAAATAGGAATTAACGTTTGTGTAATTTATTTTAATTATAATAAAACAATTATAATGCGGAAATATAAAGTAAATAACACAGCAAGATTTTGTTAACGAGGAAACCGCAAATGCATAAATACCCCGGGACCTTGTCCAAAATTGAATACTCTCAGGATTAAGCCGCTACACAAAATTACACCTAACTTCGTATAGTTGAAACCAAGCAACTAAACCTATAGTTCACCTAGTTCCGTTTGTATTCCCACTCTTCCAACTTATAAATAAGTCACGTACTTGGAACAATTATTTTGGTTTGTATTCCAAACAGTAAAGGAACAACAAATCTGTATATGAGTCAAACGAAGGCTCTTCCGTTTATCTTAACATAAACTCCTTCATCAGGTCCTTAGATCTATCTTATGTTCAATTGTCGAAGTAATCGTTTAAGATTAAGCCAACAACACTCTTAATCCAAAGAATTATGTTGATGTTGATCTACTCAATTAATCAATCCAATCTACCACAAGGATAAACCGATTATTAATTGAATCCTCTATTACCAAAACAAATATTGTGCACACCAAAGATTATAAACCCAAGTCAGATCTTCAATAACTTCTTTGTCTTCAAATCTTTTTTAAAATCTTCAATAAAAACCTGCACACAATCACTTGAATCTCTTGTGATCAATCACGCACAGAACGGAGTCTGTTAACAATGGATTATCACAAGATTGTCTTTAGAACTAAATACAGTCTAAAGATCCTTGTCCAAACTCTAAACTACTTTGAGTGACTCTTATATCAGAAGAGAAGATTCTCAAGAATAAACAAACTAAGTGCAATCAGATTTCAACCACCGTTAGTCAATCAAATCAATGAAAACAAAAGATAAACCGCAATTATCTAGTTTCCCACCAACGGTACACGCTAGAGATTCTCAATCCCAAATAAGACTTTAAACTGAGCGGTCGTAAGAGATTTCTCCTAATTAGGTTACTCTCCTCTCCGAATAGGCGGCTACACCATTAACAACAACAAAAGAGGAAGTCTGTTGTTACGAAGGATTAGTTTGCTAGAAAGGAAAACTTCAAGTATTTATAGACAAGGAAGTTTGGACACCAAGGAATTTCCAAAACCGAAAATTTTCTCAAGATATTCATTAAAGCACAAATTCGGTTTCCATAATTCCTGGAAATGCTTTGTCCAAAAATAATGATCGAAATCTCTCGGAAAATCTAATTAGTAAATGCACATTACTAATTCTTATATTTTCCTACAAAATGAAATTAATAACCTTAATTAAAAGATTCTTAACTTACTTATGTTTCGATCCTGGGATTCTCTTCCCTTAGCTATTAAGGAATAACTTTGAACAATTAAAGAAATAAACATTCATAGCACGTGTTCAAAGTATGTCGACATCCTTATTTTGTAAGTTCTCTTTCACACTTACAACCTTGAAACCGATTTTCCACACTTCCAAACAAGTTTAGAATTGGTTCATCTGACTTTCAAGAACTATGTGATTGATCAAACAAATATCCAATCACAATCATGGGTTTAACGGTTCTACCAAAACAAGTTTCGGTTCTACCTTCCATGTGAGTATTGTGCATAGTCACACTAGCTTTCCAAAATTCGGTTGAATAGGTACTAGGATCGGTTCCCCACATATATATGGTATCTAACTTATATGTGTTTCACATGTCCATAGGATCAGTTCCCCTTTTCCTAAAAACGTGTTGCACATGTCCATAGGATCGGTTCCCCTTTCTTTTATAAACCTTGTTGCACCCCATACAAGGATCGGTTCCCCTTTGTGATGTACTGCACCTCTTACTAGGATCGGTTCCCCTTTCCCATATTTGGTCAGACATAAAATCACAAACCCGATCATACCATCTCAGGTGATTACTTAAGATCGATTTCACTAATAAAAGTCATACCAATACATAAGTCAGGCCTTTCTGAATAGTTCTACCAATAACACAAACAAGTTGTGAGCGGTTATACTCAATCACACATATTGGTTGTTCATAAGATGTGCAATGAATAACAAAACCAATAACACCTGGCAATTTCCTTTTCGGTTCACAAACAAGTTTATGAACTTACTTCCTTAGAACACATGTAGAACATTGTTCCCTAGGATGAAATCCTCAACTCATACTTCACATCAAATATCACTATCCTCAAGTGGAAGGATGATTGTTGTCGTTGTAGCTCCTTGTTTCTTCACATCTTCAAGACTTCGCAATAATTTTAGTGTCTCATATCCTAATACTTTCAAGCTAACCTATACGAAGTTGACTCTAGTATATAATCAAGCGACTCTTAACATGAGTTTTGATTCACTAAAATATGACAACCGAACTTGACATACCAACGCTTGGTGGGTTCAATCGAGCCATGCTCTAACAATCTCCCTATTTGTCAATTTTAGTGACAAAACTCTTACATCATATGGATAAACAAATCATTACACGTACGCTTGATTTCCGAATTCAACATCACAGTAAACTGCTTACATTCAATCCTTGAAAATGTCATTGTTGACATTATAATAACAAAGCTAATACTCCCCCTAAGGAAGATAGGTAGATATTCAATCCGCACGTCTTTATTATACCAATTTATATGACATGTTACTCCCCCTTAGTCTATGCTTTCACTCTTTCGTTTGATAAACGTTCAAGCACTACTGTTCTTTTCCTTAGCGATACCAATCAATATAAAATCAATGCCAGTATCACTTGTTTACTCCATATATTTATCCCCCTTTTTGTCACAAAAATGACAAAGAAACGAAAATATAAAGGAAAACACGAAAAGAATCTTACAAATTTCAAAATAGACTTGCAACCTGTAGAGTTAGGCACGAGGGTTCCACACATCATGTTCTGATAACCACTATCAAAACCGAAACTACAAGTAGTTTTATTTTAATATGTTACCAAGGAAACAATTGTCTGAAACAATTTTTCCAATTTAGTTTAGCAAAACAAAAACCAACTAATCACTTTAGTCCCTTTGCTAAACCGATTGATCAAAAACAACCGCTTAATTCGATAAGACCAAAATAAAGATAACTCCATTTTTCTCATCAGGTTATAATTATCCATAAACTTAGACCTTTCAATTTTAAACAAGACAATTACTAGGTTAGTTAACTAGCATTTCTTGTTAAGGCATTCGATTATACTTGAATAACCGAAACCTCACTTCGATAAGTCTAACTAAGATCAGAATTAACTTAGTTTCTCTTATCCGGAATCGAATTGGACTAAATAACTCATCTCGTACACCTTTTATTTCGTTAAGCCATAAATAATTCATACAAACCAACATAAATCAACTTTCATAATTATTCACCTCAACCGGAAGCAATTGAAACAACATAGACATTAAAAGAACCGCAATTGCACCGAAATTTTGTAAGCCTAAACAATTGATATCACACAATAAAGCAAGATAACAATAGTTTTTCTTAACCGGAACCAATTGAATCACACACATCTACACACACATCATGGAACAAACATCAATTGAACCGAAATTTTGTTAAGCAAAAGCAATAAATATATATAATATAAACTCAGGATTTTCTTAAACAGGAAAACAATTAACTAACAAGATTGTTACCTCAAATTTTGCATCCACTTCTCCAATATGTTTGTATCTTCGTCCAAGGAGAATTGATATCGAAATATCATCATGTTTTCATCCTTATGCCAAAACAAAATAATAACAACAACCCTCAACCTTTACCAGAGAAAGGTTGAAAACCGGTTTTAACAATTGCAAGCAAGAGTTGAAAACCGTCGAAACACATATGCTTTTATGCTAAGCCAAACAGATTCAACATATTGTGACATTTTCACATATTGTTTCTACCAGAACCCCTCATGATTCTTTGATAAAGCCTACCAACATGGGATAGAACTTAATCCTGCTAAATCAAAAAGTCACCCAAACCACAAGGGTTCACAATATATGACATCGAATATTAAGGTAGTAAAACCGAAATCAAACATCCCATAAACATACATAACAATAAGATAAAAGCATTCAAGCACAGGCTATGTAAACCGAAAACTATCACAAGAAACATTACCAATCAAATAATTTTATTCATAATAGTTTTATTCATCAATAGACCAATACAATCAATGAAAGAAATCAAAAATTGATGTCTATTATTCTTGCAACCTAGTCCTTCATGTCAGAGCTGAATGAAGGTGGATTACTACTCTTCAGCTTTTGAATTTCTTCAAGTAGAAAACCTTGTTGCTTGACCAGAATCTCTTGCAGATGAGAAATTTTCGTGAAGGATTCTGCAAAAGCATGTAATTTTGTCTTTGATTGAACACAAAAGTGTGTCAATGCCTCAATACACTGATCTTTCTTCAGAGTATTCTCTCTTTCCTTCTTGCTAAGCCAATCTCCCTTTCTGATTTTACCCTTAATATCGAGAGACAATCTAGACTTAGTCTTAAGATTATCTTTCCGATCTTGTTCTTCTCCAGAGAAACCATTTGATCCAGACCCATAGTTCGGACAAGGAATGATCAAAATAGGAGAAGAATCTTTTTATATTTTTCATACTACCGAAAATATAATATTCCTAAAAATATGAATATATCAAATATCTTCAAATACTAGATATTATTTCCATAATCTACACAAAGGTGCCTTGATTTTCTTCTTCCTCACTCAAAGATTTGGCACACGTGGTGAGGAAAGAATTCTAATATTGATCAAGTGGCATTAGTATGAGATTTTCTCTCATTATGGAATTTTGAACAACAAGAGTGTTCTTGATCTAGTATAGTATGAAAATATCTCCTTTTGTTACCTCGAACTAACGAAGTATCTTGGGATTGACTGGAATTGCATGTGCAACTCTTAGCAATTCTGTTTTTGAGACAGTTTTTGCATCTTGTCTTATTTTTCCCTTTACCATTAGGTGATTTAATAACATCGGAAGACATGTTCATTCTTAAAATGGGTAAATCACTAATGGAGGAGGAAGGAATAAGATTGACAACTAATGCAATATTAGTTGTTTCCTCTTCTTCAGAATCGTATGAATCAGAGGTCGCATCTAGAGTCACATCCAATACCTTGCTTCCAGTGTATTTCTTAAGATTGGGACAGTCTTTAGCAATATGACCAAACCCTTTACACTTGAAGCACTGCGGTTGATATCATCATCTTCTTCATGATCCTTTTTGACATGAACTCGATCATGTGGGCGAGAAGATCGATAAGTATCCTTAACTAATATTTTATTTATTTTCTTTAAGAGATCTCGAAACTGTCTAGTAATTAACGACAATGATTGTTCAATTTCATCATCAGAATTTTCTGCAATCTGTTCATCTGAATCATCTGTTTGTCTATTCCTTTCCATTGAAGCTTTCAGAATTCTTGCAGCTTTAAAAGCGATTCCTTTACTTTGAATAGACTGTGATTCATGATCAAATATCTTTAAATTTCCAACGAGTGTGCTTCGTGAGAGAGTTGAAAGATCGTTTGCTTCTGCGATTGCATACTTCTTAGAATCGTATTTGGATGGCAACGATCTGAGAATCTTGCATACTATATCTTTTTCAGAAATAGTATTTCCTAACGAGAAAGAGGCATTAATTATCTCCGATAGTTTAATATGAAACTCTTCAAAAGTGTCGTTGTCATCCATTCGAAAGTTTTCTCAATCGGAAATGAGAGTTTGAAGTCTAGATTCTTTCTATGATGAATTTCCTTCGAATACGATCTGAAGATTATCCCAGGATTCTTTCGAAGTTTGACATGTTGATACATGATGTTGTAGATCACGCCTTACAACATGTACTATAGCATTCAAACCATCTGAATTCTGCTTTGCAAGAGCCTTTTCTTCGTTCGAAAACTCTACTAAGCGTTTAAACTCAGTTTCTGAATTTTCTATCTTTGGAAGAATATAACCATCGACGACTAATAGCCAAGTATTAAAGTCTCGTGATTGAATAAAAGATATCATAGCAGATTTCCACCATAGATAGTTTGTTCCGTCAAATCTTTGCGGTAGTTAATTGAAGTCGATTCATGAGAACTCGATTTCATTCTTATAGGTTGGATCGCACCAAACAAAGATTTTTAGATCTTTTCGTGTTTTCCTGCTCTGATACCAATTGAAAAAGCGTGGGTACCCAAATATACCTCAAGCTAAAAAATTTCCTACCTATAAGTCCTTTCTCCGAAAGTAATTTTCCATGGACTGAGCCGAGACAATACTACTAATAGGTTCACACTTCTTGTGATCGTCTATGGGAGATCGAGACAATACAATAACGAAGTATGTTACTTGATAAAAAGGTTCGGACTTAACCAAACACAATAGGATTCACTTATCAAGTAAATAGGAATTAAAGTTTGTGTAATTTACTTTAACTATAATAAAACAAATATAATGCGAAAATATAAAGTAAATGACACATAAAGATTTTGTTAACGAGGAAACCGCAAATGCATAAAAACTCCAGGATCTTGTCCAGAATTGAATACTCTCAGGATTAAGCCGCTACACAAGATTACACCTAACTTCGTATAGTTGAGACCAAGCAACTAAACCTATAGTTCACCTAGTTCTGTCTGTATTCCCACGGCTCCAACTTATAAATAAGTCACGTACTTGGAACAATTCCTTTGGTTCGTATTCCAAACAGTAAAGGAACAACAAATCTGTTTGGTATCAACTCTCTTCAACCAAGTGATAGGAATCAAACAAAGGCTCTTCCGTTTATCTTAACATAAACTCCTTCGTCAGGTCCTTAGATCTATCTTATGTTCAATTACCGAAGTAATCGTTTAAGATTAAGCCAACAACACTCTTAATCCAAAGAATTGTGTTGATGCCGTCTACTCAATTAATCAATCCAATCTACCACGAGGATAAACCGATTATTAATTGGATCCTCTTTTACCAAAACAAGTATTGTGCACACCAAAGATTATAAACCCAAGTCAGATCTTCAATATCTTCTTTGTCTTCAAATCTTCTTAAACCTTCAATAAAAACCTACACACGATCACTTGAATCTCTTGTGATCAATCACGCACAGAACGGAGTTTGTTAACTATTGATTATCACAAGATTTTCTTTAGAACTAACAACAGTCTAAAGATCCCTGTCGAAACTCTGAACTATTTTGAGTGAATCTTATATCCGAAGAGAAGATTCTCAAGAATAAACAAACTAGGTGCAATCATATTTCAACCACTGTTAGTCAATCAAATCAATCAAAACAAAAGATAAACCGCAATTATCTAGTTTCCCACCAACAGTATACGGTAGAAATTCTCAATCCCAAAGAAGACTTTAAACTGATCGGTCGTGAGAGATTTCGCGTAATTAGGTTACTCTCCTCTCCGAATAGGCGGTTACACCAGTAACAACAACAAAAGAGGAAGTATGTTGTTACGAAGGATTAGTTTGCTAGAAAGGAAAACTTCAAGTATTTATAGACAAGGAAGTTTGGACACCAAGGAATTTACAAAACCGAAAATTTTCTCAAGATATTCATTAAAGCACAAATTCGGTTTCCATAATTCCTGGAAAAGCTCTGTCCAAAAATAATGATCGAAATCTCTCGGAAAATCTAATTAGTAAATGCACATTACTAACTCTTATATTTTCCTACAAAATGAAATTAATAACCTTAATTAAAAGATTCTTAACTTACTTATGTTTCGATCCTGGGATTCTCTTCCCTTGGCTATTAAGGAATAACTTTGAACGATTAAAGAAATAAACATTCATAGCACGTGTTCAGAGTATGTCAACATCCTTATTTTGTAAGTTCTCTTTCACACTTATAACCTTGAAACCGATTTGCCACACTTCCAAACAAGTTTAGAATTGGTTCATCTGACTTTCAAGAACTATGTGATTGATCAAACAAACATCCAATCACAATCATGGATTTAACGGTTCTACCTTCCATGTGAGTATTGTGCATAGTCACACTAGCTTTCCAAAATTCGGTTGACTAGGTACTAGGATCGGTTACCCACATATATATGGTATCTAACTTATATGTGTTGCACATGTCCATAGGATCGGTTCCCCTTTGCCTAAAAATGTGTTGCACATGTCCATAGGATCGGTTCCCCCTAAAAATGTGTCACACATATATATGGTATCTATCCAAGTCTCCGCACGACCTGGAACTGGTTAACACACAATTTCCCACTTTCTCACTCTTTCACTCGAGAAACTGTCACACTTACTGGAGATCAATGTGTCTACTATTCTGGCAATATAAATAAGTCTCTGAATCCACTATTCAAAGACAGACAATTTTTCGAGCAATCACTCTCAAGAAT
Organism: Papaver somniferum; assembly: GCF_003573695.1. Classification (NCBI taxonomy): domain Eukaryota; kingdom Viridiplantae; phylum Streptophyta; class Magnoliopsida; order Ranunculales; family Papaveraceae; genus Papaver; species Papaver somniferum. Next base: position 16,534,594 of record NW_020621603.1, on the reverse strand, counting down.
TCCTTCAATCGACCAGAAATTATTCGAACTCAACAGTTCACAGAATCACTCTCAAGAATTCCATCAATCGACCAGAAATTATTCGAACTCAACAGTTCATAGAAAATTTGCAGAAACCTTAAACACATTCACAATCCTAGATCATCATTGATCTCACACACTTGTCAGCTTCCCTCCTACAGATCGACCCTCTTCCCTCTTTGAGACCGAATTGACTCTAGAACTTCCATTGTCCTGGTTTAGGCCGGAGTCCTACAGATTGATCTTTCAAACTCAAAGCACTCACGTGCAGTGCATCACGGTCGTTTCTTCACTTCCTGAAAAATCAGCAAACCGTTTTTCCCCATCTACACTTGCGCAGTAGATAATTATGCGAGATCACACTATAATGCTCCTTTCAAATTCCTTTCAAAAGTGTTTATGTTCTCAAATTATTTCACGTAACGAAGCAAAATTTTGTATCCATGGTGTTTTTATTTTTGTGTTTATTAATTAGATTAAGTATTAAGTATAGGTTGTTAGTTTTAAATTTAGTTATGCCAATTTAAATAGGGGGTAACTTGTCATGTACTATAACTAGGATGCCCCTAGCTCATCACAATAGATGGCCATGGTCCCTCAAAAACGGAGGAGTCCCTAGAAAATGGTACTTTAGTATAAGAACCATTTTTTAGGGACCAATATTTTTTTGGGAGACCATTCTTTTATTTTGGGTAAGACATTAGAAGTAAATCTAGGTCACCCCTTATCTAGATATTTATTATAATACCTAAATTACCCTCCTGATTATTTTTGGGTAATGATTAGTTAATGTTAATATTAGTTAGTGTAATGATTTTTAATAAAGAATTGAGATTAAAAAATCAGATGTTTAAAAAAAATAGAATTATTGAGAGAGTAATGTTAGAGAAGATGAAGAAGAAAAACATGGAAAATAAAAAAAAATTGAGTTCACTAAGCTAGAGTATTCAAGTGATGATTCAATTAATGATAGCTCATAAATCTTCATCTTCTTCCTCTCCTAGAGTATTTGTCAATCTTCACAATGATCCGGATATGAATTATTTCTTAGATGGTGATTGTATTCTTCCCCAAAACCAATCTCAAGATGAAAACGATGGATTTTACCAACCACAACCGGAGGAAGAGTATTTGGGTACCCAGGTATGCTCTAAACTTAGATAATGTTGGTTGAATTGCTCCTAGTTATCAAAAAAAATGTAAATTTGTGAAGTAGATATGTGCTTGTTCTATTACTTTGTGTGAAGAACAAGTAACCGAACTCATCTGAAAGTGTAGTTCGGTTACTTTTTTCAAACACGCAGGTTACCGAACTCGCTATTAATGGAGGTTTTTTGAAGTTTGGTTAACAGACATGTTACTGAACTTTGTAAATAGGATTATAGAGTTATGTTCGGTTTGTCCAAAATGTAACCGAACTTTAGGGTCTATAGGTTCGGTTAGTTCGCAACCAATAACTAACCGAACTTACGTAAAATAAGTTGGTTCGCAAACTTCATACCAACCAACTATCTAACCGAACTTACGTAAAGTTCGGTTGGTTTGCAACCAATAACTAACCGAACTGTACGTAATAAGTTTGGTTGTTTCGCAAACTTGAACCCAACAGCACAACTAACCGAACTTAACAAACAAAAGAAATCAAAAGTTCCAGAGTTCCATTTGGTTACCTAGTTTAAAATGAAAGGTAACCGAACTTTTTGCTTGTTATTTGTTCGGTTACATGTCAACTTGATTTACCAACTGAACGCGGAGTTCAGTTATCCCGATAAAATTATCACGTTACCGAACTTGTTTGTGATTGCAATTGATGTTGTTCCATTTCTTGTAGATTGAATGTCAACCTATACCAATGGAAGATCAACCTTCTCCGGTTGGTATGATGTTCGAAGATACATCCCATCACTGCGCCAATGATTTGGTATTTGAAGAACCTATTGATGCGAAGAATTGGGCTAGAGAGCATGCCAAGAAAGCCATGTGTGTATTAGTTTTGAATGGAAAAGAAAGCAAAACTCATTTTGAAATGGTTTGTGAGAGAAGTTGAGATCCCGATGTTAGTCACAAGAGGAAGGGTTATGTGTATAAAGGAAAGACGACGAGGAAGAACAGAAAGTGCTCAAAGAAAATTAAATGTCAGTTCAAGCTAGTATTTAGTAAGTGCAAAAACAGGAAGGATTGGGTTTTATCTATGGATAAGGTGGAAGGTCATCATAACCACCCTCGTCCGGAGGATCTTGAAGGACATTCAATTGTCGCTCGGCTCACTCCTCAAGAAATGGAGAAAAAAGCTAAATTTAGGAGAATGGGTATTTCACCACTTAATATGCTTCGCTTACTAAAGGATGATAACAATTGAGACAATTAAAAGGAATAAATGGAAGGATAGAAAAGTGATGCAACGATTGTTTTTTTGCGCTCAAGAGAAAGGCTACGCGGTTCAAAAGAAGGTAGGTCCGGAAGATGAAATAACGCATCTCTTCATTGCGCATCCGAAGAGTGTTCAATTGGCTCAATGCTTCCATCAAGTTCTTATAATGGACTGCACTTATGACATTGTTCAAGATAGTATTTAGTATAACTCTAATACCGTACGGAGACCAGCCCAGCCTGCCCAACTAGGGGGTAAAAATGAAAATGGGCTTTTTCCAATAGAAGGTTGAGTAAAATTGACGAGCTTAAGACATGCAGCAGAATTCTCGGAATTTCACTAGAGAACAAGGGTCAAGAACGCAATAGAGCTTCCGGCCAAACTAGGAATTGAAATCAAACCACGCAACAGAGTCGCCGAAAGATGATTTTTAAACAGAAGGCCAATTAGATGCTTGACTTGCAAATAATATCAATTGCAAACAAGCAACAACAGAGAACAACAGGAGAACAGAAGAAAAGTTAAAGCTCAAGGGAAGTGAACTAGTATAACAATCACAGAAGGCTGGCAATGAGGGAGAGTATAATATAAACTAGGAAGGGTGTAGCTAGGGAGATCAAAAACACAGGTAGAGAACTAACAGCCACAATCAGAACACCAAGATGGTTAGTATGCTACCTGCAATATTAATGGTAATAAACTGTGAAAGGATCTTGTAGCAAGGAGATGAATCAACACATGTAGAAAACAACAGCAAACAATGACAATCTGTAAAATTAATGGATTAAGAACAAAACCTAGATAATACGAGGGTACAACACTACAGCTCAAAGAAATTTGTATAAACTCAGATTTACAGATAAAAAAATTAAACACCAAGACTAAATCAGCTATTAGTAGTAGCAGAGAAATAGCTCAAGACCGGTGAGCAGAAATTTAAGAATAAAGTTGCAGATGAGAGCAGTACAGAAACAAGGTTCAAAATTTCAGAATAACATTAACCAAATCCCACTGTAGTCGATCAAGAATGAACAGATTTAGGAACTAAAAAATAAATACAGATATAACCAAAAAAAAAAAAGGATACAAATTTTGTGCCAGAAAAGAGACACTACGGAGAAAAAATACAGACATCCGATCAACTCACTCGAGACTCGCTCACTATAGCCAATAAATTAATACACAATCAATGATACATAAGCAAATACAAAATCTACCAAAAATTTCAGATCCATATAAAAACAGTGTGTTGCTATCTTCCTTTCTACTAGGAGGATACAGCAGGTACAAAATTCAACTCCAGAGGCCTCAAAACTCCCTGTACAATCTCTTGAACTGCTCTGTTGCGGCGGCAAACATCCGAAATCTCCTCAACAGGAGCTGTTAAAGATGAAATATCAGCCCCAGACGCTGCTTCTAATAAAGCTTGAAGAAATCTTGAACGCTCCACTTCTGTTACGGCTGTTGACGGAATCAATGAAATGTTTTCTTTGGCCCACTCAAGAGCCATCATCCCATAGGCCCTCGTCAAGGCTAGCAGGGTGTACGTAACCTGAAATATAGTGATAACTTTAGGAGTAAACCATTTGAACAAACTAATGGTTTCTAATTTCATAGGGGATGGTTTCAGTGACTCATGGAATGTCATGTCCGTATAAAATTATAAACAGAATGTACCTATACCGACAGTGATGTTAAAAAAAGAATTGTTGCTTTTGGCAAAGAAATGTATTGAGATTCTCTCTCAATGTCTCAAAAACAACAAGAAATGTAAGATCCACATTACCCAAAGACACATATCTGCCAAGAAGCACTGTCCCAATTTTCGAGAGAGAAAAATGTATGTGATAGAGAGAGAATAAGTATTATGGTTAAATATGCGTACCACTTCTAATCGAGAACTAGGGAGAGCTCCTGTTAAGGAGGCTATCAAAATTCTAGACAGACTTGGACCTCGAGGAACTACAATAGTATCCCTGGTAGATTTGTACTGTTCTCCTCGGCTAGAGTTTGCAATGTCAAAGACATCTGATAAATATGTCAGTATTGAATTGCAAGCTTCTCTACAAGAAATAAAAGAAACATTAATCAAGGTGAGAGTACATAATGTTTAATTTTTAAACACTCAAAGGAAGAGAAAATGATACCTGTGTTGTACTGTGATCCCTATCATCGCACAATCAACTAAAGGTGGGAATACAGCTGATGCAACAAAAAGATGAGGGCAATAGCGGATGCATCGAGACGCCAACAAAAAACAGTCATCGGCTATGTCTGGTCTGGCTGTAAAGTCCTAAAACAAACAATTGTGTTTATTATCAGAACACCATTAAAACATTAAAAGGTGCTGCAAATTATCAGTCAGTCAATCCATAAATGGTGTAATAAACATCAATCATATTTACCTCAATTTTTGTCAGAAGATGTGTGGTGTGGCTGAAAAGCGCTTCAATCAAACTTCGGAGAAAGTTTGCACATGACGGGTCAGAACCAAATATCTGCCGTCCAAGAAAACATAATTAGACAAGTGATGATAGACAATTAGACACTGAGATAATTTGCGGTTAATAAACACTGACCTTTATCACTTCACTTGACAGATATAGGAAACATGGCTGGTGATGCTGTTGATATAAACCCTGTATCTCCTCCAAAATAGCTCCTATTGTGATTCCCATGAACTTTCCCGAAGTTTTCACCTTTAGAACATTTAATATTTGTTGTAAGAACCTTATTAATCAAAAGTAGATGTCCATAACCCTTCTTATTTCAAAATACAGTACATATACATCAAAAGTCGATAGAACAATTACATAAACCGACAGTAGTAACAATTAAGGGTTAAATCAAATGAACCCCCTAAAGAACATGGATAGTAACACTCACAGCATATTTACAAGCCCGGCAAAGAGACTCCATTGTCCGCATGTCCCATGCACGACTAGAGAACAAGAAGCAGTCAAACATAATTAGATATGAAAATGAAAAAGCGCATTTCCACGAAATTAAAAAGGATGTACTCAAGAATCTTACTGATCAAATATGGTTTTGAAAATTGGCCATAATCTATGTATTGCATCTGCCACGGCTTCAGGGTGATTAACATACCTAGAACAATTACAGTCTCATAAATAAGAGGCGTAAATCAACAAACAAGATAGCAGATTATTTTTATTTTCTTTGCTCAAAAGTTTTTTTTAACAAAAAAGAGATAGTAGAACCTGAAGATGTTTCCCAGACGATCAACATGAATAGTAAGTTCCCGTGCAAGTGCTTTTTGTAGTTGCGTGGGACCTTGATTGATGAGTTCCTGGTTGATCATATCAATAGTCAAATTTGTGCTACGTAAAATAGCTACTTAGAAAGTAAGCCTTCTAGAAAACACTGACCTGTAACGGAGTCACAACAGGAAGGCATAATGCTTCCAGGGCTTTTTTTGCATTTTCAGGAGGAAGCTCTGTGATAACCATACTGAAACAGAAGTTTCGAAACAAAGTAAAAAAAACATTTCGAACTGAAAAATGCAGTGATTTTTCCTTAAAGTTTCTGCACACCCAATGCAATGCAGTAAAGCAGCTTTCTTACCTCAATGCTTCAACCAAGTACAATGACTCTTCGGCAGAGAATTTATAGCCACCTTGCCCACTAACCGCTCTATGGTATATGTGGAATAGACCATCTAGAGACCCACAAAGCTTTTGTCGGCAATCTATTCATGAAAAGAAATTAAATTATTTCAATTCACATTTTAGAAGTTGATCCCTCAATAAGATAAACTGATTTATGCATCTTTGGCATATCATACAACTGCAAGCACAGAACAACTCTAAATGATCCTAGCTCAAGTACAAAATAATTGGTGCTGAATAGAGTAAAGTTAAAACACTTCAGAAAACCAATGAACACAGAAAATGTTGAAGTAAGAGCATTGGATATATTTGTCTTCTTTCTACTTCCTGGTGTTCTTATTATCTGCCAGGAGGAGTGTTATGGGACACACACGAACCAGACCGCTGAATAGCTGAAATCTCCAACAGGAGTATGTGCTTACAAACAACTAGATTTGAAAAAGAGAAGAACATTTACCATCACAAATGTGCCTAAAGGCCAAAGCTGCAGCTGCTGCAGAATCTTCAGAGGCACTCATGCCACTCATGAGAATCTCTATCACTGAAGGCAAAACCGGGAGTCCATTTGGTGAAGCATCAAGCCATTTAGAATATGCTCCGATTGTCAAGCACACTGATAAAGGTGCCACACGGAAAACAAGTCAAATAAAAGATGACAGGTGCCAGAATAGATGCTAATCTTTTTAAACTTGCATAACATTATCAAATACCTGTCTGAAGTAAGTGAGGTTGAAGAGGGAGTTTTGGAAGCAGCGCCATTACCTGTTCGAAAATATTTTCACCAGATAACAGTATATTGTAAGCATGTTTGTCTTTCAATTATAAAATTGAATAAAGAGTCAAAGACCATGGAAATATAGATGATACGGAGAAAGTTGAAGAGCATAAATTCCATACTAAATTACTCAATGGTGGCATTCACCACGTGGGGGAGGACATATGTTCTATACACTAAAAGATTTTGCTAACATTTCTTTTCATTCTCTTTATCTTTATAGTCAGGTTCTCGCCCCTCTCCATTACTGTTTTCCTTTTCTTCGATCAATAAATTGCCTCTCTGTAGTTCTTCTTAAAGAAGAAGATTCCATACAGCATGGCATGCTTTATATTCACGATAATGTGGTGTATGAATATGACAACATAACAGTCACATAAACCTATCCTAAATGACAAAGCTCTGTGAATTTTAAAAAATCTAAGATAGGATTGTATAAAGCCCAACCTTTGAGCACTTCAAAGGTCAAGACTTGCACCCTTACACGGCACAGGGATTTTAGAGTTATTAAAAAGCATCAGGAAGATAGTAGTTTAGGCTTCATTAGAGAAAAGTGCTTTGTTTTCAAAGTAGAAAAGAGACTGCTTCTAAATTTGTCATGTTGGGCGTATCTCTAGTGCAAAAGATTATGTCAGTTTGTTTGACATTTCAACCAAGTACGAAAATATGTACTAAAGCAGGTAGAAATTACAGGAGATTTCTGAAGTTCGTAAGCATACCTGAGGCATTACTTCAGCTTCAACAACTGAAACATAACTTGATATAGCTCGGATACAATATAGAGAAGCTTCTGAAGGGCGCCAGTCCCAAGTTTCATCACTTCTACAGCTGTGAGCGGCCTGATAAAATCAAAAGTGAAAGAGTAATTAAACACTTGGAAATTGAAAGTTTTTATAGAACCTTTTTAAGGACAGCATTGATTACCAATGCATATATCTACTTCATTAAGGATCCTCACCTCAACAAGCTTCATGTAAAGAATTTTTAGTGTCACTTCACCACCTAGAACTGATGCTGCATCTATCAAGACGTCTGCAACAGCTGGCAATATCAGAGATTCTATTAGCGTCTCAAAAGTGGATGCCAAGTTTTATGAAAACAATTAGTATAAATGCCGTGGGCGTTGTGTGCTCAGAATATATAATGCTGTATAGTCAGAGGGAACTAAAGCAGAAATACAGCAAAAACGATTTCAGTAAGCAACTGAACCTCTTTAGCCTAGATCACTGAAATATTCTCCAACCCGTGCATAATGTAAGTTTTAAAACTAGTCAGGCTTGGTAATGCAGTTAAAGTAGATAACAAAACAACCTTTGTACAATTATTAAAGTTTCATTGTAGGAAAATCTAACATTCAAACATGCTGTTTTTCTGATTCACAGTACATGAAGATCCCATTACTACTAAGTACAAACAGATAGATGAATGGCAAACAACATCCGTAGTGTGAGTATGACCAATTATTACCATATCTTGTTTGCTTAAATTCCCTGCGATCCTCTCTTGAAATGTTTTCAGAATCATGGGGATACTGAACCCTGAAGCTAACCTGTACAAGAGATACTTCAATTATCAGAGGTAACCTTTAAGAATAACAGAAAACCAAGCATTCGATAATACATAAGATGAAAGTGGCGTTCAACTTGTAAGTCGGCTGTTGGATGTTAAAGAGTGAAACAGAGTGAAAGCATATATTTGAAATCGTAAAACATCTGAACAAAAAAATTTAACACACCAGAGATACAAGTGACTCATAAGATGAACGAAATATTTGTAGCCTTCGATTTCTCTCTGCTTCAATGGATGCTTCATCTCCGCATGATAAGTAGGAATCCCTAAAAGAATAGAATCATTAGTACCAGCATTTGTTTGATCAAAATACAAAGCCAAGCAAGGATACGCCCGAGAGGAGTCACCTTTCAGTCAAGTTAACTTGAAGGTTGTGCCAAAAACTAAAAGTCATTGAAGCAATGTAATATTCTGGATTAGAAGCAACATCTATCAGTGCTTGCACAATCAGCATTGATTCAGCGGAACCTGCCGAAAGATATCTATATGAGAAAAATCCAATTGTTGAAATATTTAATTTCCCAAAATATCTGTGTGAGAAAATTCTGTACATGGAGACATAATTCAGATAGAATGTTTCTACGCGTAAGTGGAATTCTTACGAATCAAAAGAGGTAAAAACCATGTCATAATATGTGAGAGAAGCTTCAATACAATGTAGAAATGTACCAGTGGCAATCAACTCCACGTATGAATCACCTATATCCGCAAACAACCGAGCTATGGCCTTCAAATCTTCCTCATCCTGACATAAGAAAATTATCACCAGCAAAAATACAATTCGAATTTGAAACTGAATGCGGAAAACATTAGTGATCTTTAAGCTCCAATACTCTGGAATACAAAGATATACCAACAAACATGGAGAAGGAAAACACTTAACAAGACACTAATAAAAACGAAATCAGGAACGCCGTTAATCATAGCATAGGTATCTTTCAAGAGATAAATTATGCTTAAAGTAATCACCAAAAATCATCGAGAGAAAAACTATGTTGCAGAAACGTTGAAGCATAATAGATATGAACATGGCCTGGAATCTTTGGATTGCACCAGAACACACGATATAGACATATTGGCACCTGTATCATGTGATGTTCAAATCACATAGGGATACCACTGACCCTAGATATACTGGGTGATCTAAATAGAAACTGTCCAATCAACTGAACCGTGGTAGTATGATTTTTGTGCCTCTCTATTATATATCGCTTTTCCTGTAACAGAAGAAACCCAAAAAGCACGAGTGGGACAAGCAAACTTAACCATATTAAATACCTTCGAGGAATCTTTAAGCTGCTCCCTAAGATTCATAACTTGGGGCACAAGTAGCTGGATCAAGGGCATGTGAGCAGCTACACCACCGGAGCTTCGAGCCGATGTGTAGTGTATCAACTCAGAGATGACTGCAGTAACAACAACAACAAACAATAATTATAGAAATATGTTACCCAAGCAGAAGCACAAAACAAATGCTTTGTGAGCATCCAACAGTCTCAAGTTAATCGATAACTCAGGTATATGTGATAATGTGCAATTCAATTGACTAATTTTCTTCTTACTGTAGATCGTGCTTTCAGATAAGTAATAATTGTTACTACCTCCGATTCTGGAAGAGAGATACTATCACATTTTCATTTTAGCCTAAAAATAGGACAAATTGAAAAAGTGATAATATCTCTTTTCCGGAAACGGATGGAGTATTTTTTAATCCGATCATCATACCCGTAAAAAAAAACTGCCTCACACACTAGTCGTTTCAGAAAAAGAAGTGTGACCATCACTCTATTTATTGATTAGAAAGAAGAGACTCTTCGAAAAGAGAGAGATTGGCAAAATGCATGATCCCTAGCCATGTAAATATACTGAATATTCAAAGGAGATCTTCCACTACAATACAGGTGGTAACATCAACTCCAACTGACCAATGCAGGAATTTGAAGGTACCAGTACCACGTCTTACATGCCCCATATTGTAATACATGAAGACATGGAAAAAGGAGGTAAGAGTAACTATTAAAGATAAAAAAATATATGTATGTAATAGACGTTACACAACGTCTACATCAAGTATGGGTTCTTATCATCCAAGAAGCAACAGGAAAACGCAATATTTCACATGCATACCATTTACTGAAGCCTCTGAAAGAACCTCCGAGTTCAAAGCAGAAAGTGCTGAGTGCACCAACGGATGGCATGCAAGGGTAGCAGAAGGAATCCTGCAAACAAGTTCACAAACACGATCATACTCGCAGACAAATGCAACCGGAGAATCTCACCTCCTCAAAATCTCGGTGTGAAGTAGAATTATAAATCAGAAACTCTATACATCAACACATAGACCTTCGCTAAACTGAGACATAATTTTACAGCATATTAATCCATAAATGATAAAAGTAAGAAGGATGACTCACGCATGCTTTAGTTGAAGCCAGGAAGCAAAAGCTTCAAGAACCTACAAGCCAATGTAGATAGATCAATAAAAACAAAACCAGGTAGTCAGCAGAAATTTACAAAATTTGAGCTTTATAAAATCTAACTGCGAGCTAGCATGTGTATCAGATGTCTGGAGCAAAAGACTTCGCAGCTAGTGAGAGGTTACAACAGAGAAATGCGATTTTCAACAAACCTAATATAGTACTACTGATATACTACTGATACACAGTAAATCAACTGGAGAAGTTTGTATGTCAAAACAATAAGCTCAATCTTATTAAAAAAAAAACGAAGATAAGCAAAAAAAAGTTTTTTCTATCTTGTAAAACCAGATTTACATAATCAGAGAGCGCAAGTGATATAACTTTAAAGCACTCACACCCACAAGCAGGTCTATATAAAATTCATAAAGACTAATTAATTGGTCATATGCTATGGAGAAAGAAACAAAAGAAGAATACAGTCAACCATAAGAATATTGAATAAAAGAAGATTTAGTTACCTGCTCCTTTAGTTCATTCAGACTCAAACAAGTAGTCAAGACATTAAAAGCAACCTCAGCTGCAGAAATAAGTTCCTTCTCAAACTGACGCCGCCTTTCTGGACGAGCAGCTATCTTGTGGCTAAAAGCTTCCTGAATATAAAAACATCAAATGCATGATAATTGAAACCCGGGAAGGTAGTAGAAAAAAGAAGTTGAAAACCAACTCCCTCGGAAATCCAAGTTTTGCTAAAGTCTAAAGATGCAGATTAACTTGCTAATATGGTTTATATAAAATTGTTGTCTGAGGAGTAATTTACAAATTTAGAACTAAGTTTCTTTGATACATCATACCTGTGGCAAGACTGTCAGCAGCTCAAGAAAACTTGGAATACATTCTGGATGCAAATTCATTTCATCTCTGAGCCAATTCACAATTCCACCATCACCCCAATCTTCAGCGGAGACATGTACAGCCAATGCTGCTACAGCAATGCTAATCTGGGAAACAGAACATTTGAGATTAGTACCGATATGTTAGTACAAAAACAACCACATTAGAAACAAGAAAAAGAAAAAAGAAAAAGAAAAGAGCAAAAACCACAAATTACCTGTGTTCGAACTATAGGTGGTCCTTTGTGTAGTTTTTTCAGCAAGCCCTGCATCATCACTTCTCAGCATCAAAAACCATACATCTTACTAATAAATGTGTATATATGGTTTGACATTCATGCTTGAAATTAAGTCTTAACAATAGATGTGCTTAGATAATGTACTCCTGTATATAGTATATATCACATGAGCATGAATGAGCGAAAGAATATAAAATTCCAGTAAGGACCCATGGACGAACTGCTGGATACATCTATAGCAACATGATCAATCCTATCCAAAGATCTTGTTGGTTGTAACAATGATTAACCCCATAAGCAATCTGCAATAGATTCCTAAACATCCAAGAGGCCAATTTTCCTATACAATCATCTTCAGTAGATCCTCCTCCCAAACTAACTAGTAATAAATTAACTAGTTACTAAAGATTATGTACCTTTCGTCAGTTGCACTGTTGCTCGTATTAAAAGTGCACGCAGTGCTACTAGAATCAGCACGTAAAAACTTTTATAGCTTAATCTGATCTAAGATGAGAACTTATGGCTTTCCATCCTCAAATGAATTTTTTTCCCTCTTCCACGGTTTATCATAATCTTCACAGGTAGAATAGCATGATACTTAAAATTCTTAAATCAAGCAAAAACTTAAAAATCAAAAACGACAAGGGTTGGGAACCAGTTGGCATTTTTAAGATCAACAAAACCAAACAAATTTAATCTAAATTGTCATTCATGCAGCCAGTTTTCTACTGCAAATTAGGTATATCAAGCCAAGATTTGATCGCTAACTTACGTTTAACGAATCACGTAACGGCCGAAAAGCTTCAGAAGGTAGTTCCTCGAAATCTTTTTGTACCTATAAATCAAGAGAAAGAAAAAAAAAACATCAACATTAGTTGAATTACCCAAGAGCCTAGAGGCACTCCATCATATCTTTGCAACTATCAACCTATTTATACCCTTGAATTATCGAGGTTAACTAGTTGATTTTTAACTCTTTGCAGCCGCTGCATGATACATATAGACATGCATACATTGCATAAAGATGAAAAATATTAGAACGCCTACCTTGCTTCTAAGTGTCTGAGCACAAAAAATGAGTGTCTCTTGATTGCTACTGGCGTCATGAAGTAAGTTATCAGCAACCTGCGTAATTACAAACCAGATAATCAATTTGGAATCTTGACGAATTGCTAAGAACAATAGTGGCAATTTGCAAAAATAAAAACAAAAATAAGATACTTGTAGACTACTAGCCAAACTAAAATAATGTGTGTTGTTCAAAGAAACTCGTATCTGATTCTGTATGGACAATTCATCATTAACATGAGGTTTATTCCTTGAAAGTGTAAGCAAATCAGTCACAAAAAGCAAGTGTCCCCCAAGCAAAAAAAAGTAAAATTTCTTCCAATTCACTTGGAATTAGGTCAAAAACTAGGGTTCGACTAACATAAACCTAATTACCCCTTAATAAACCCTGAAACCAGACTAATTGAATTGATTAACAGTAGAGAGAAACGGTACCTGCCAAGCATCAATAGTACGTTGAAAATCTTGAAGCCATCGATCAGCTTGCATACGAACAGAATCATCTGGATGATGATATAAAGCATTCAGGGCTTCTTTTACTGTATTCTGCAACTCCATACTTGACATATTCCTTCTTCTTCTTCTTCTTCTTTCCAAATCAAATTCAAAAACCTAACCACCTTAAATCGATAAATAAAATCTTATAATTATGAAAAGATTTGATTTTCTAGCCCTAATTTTTGTAATTTCAATTTTTCAATTTTTTTAGGGGGTTTTTGGCGCCCCACTGTAAAGAAGATCTCTGATTAGAGTGAGAAAGACAAGAAAATTTTTTTACCTCTTTTTTCTGATAATTGAAGAGGGATGTTTGGTGTGTGGTGGGTGTATATAACATGATAGGCTATCCAATTAGCATTGGTAATACGCCTGCTGAAGTACCGACCGACCTTAGCTGGCTAGATGGTCAAGGTAGGTGGATGGGTTTTGAGCCAGTGGTTAAGGCTGCCAAAAGGTCCAGTCAAGCGGTATTGGTGTGGTGCTAAATCTAATCTCTTCAATCACTTTGCTGACATGAGCACCACACTACGGAACGTTACAGGGGTATATTGAATCACGAATTATCAGGATGATTAAGATTTCCAAATTTCTATCGTATTGAATTAAAATTTATTTGGATTCCTTAAGTTTCTAAAGTATTAATTTTATGGCTATGAAATTCTATCCTATTGATTTTTATGAATTATTAGGGACCCAAAAATTTTGTGGATTTTTGGGATATTCCAAGACAAAATATATACATTATTTTTTTGCATTAATCTAAATCCTGAGCATAAACCTATACGTAAACTAGTGGATTCTCATATTTTGTCATTCCTCCATCATTACCTCCGCTACCGGTACCACCACCTTTATCACCGTCGCCATCATTTTTTATGTGTTTTTACTTGCAATTTCAAACCAAGTGACGTTCGTTACAGTTAGAACTTGAATCTATAATACAAAACAGAAGGGGTTTTTGTGTCTTGGATGGTTGGATAACATTTTTAGAGACAAACTTTGCATCCGACTATCTCAATCTCATCCCAGCCATGGACATCTGACGGATGCAAGATCTGTAACCTTCTTCCATTATGGATATACGCATTGATAACCCACATAATCAGTTCCTCACCGATTAATTAAAAAATCTAATGTGGCAACAAAACAATAAAGTGAATAATTAAATATTACAACTATTTAAACTTCATTTTTCCACACTCATATTTTATTACTCAAAAATAAAAGAAAAAGAAAATATTCTTTGACTCATATTTTTTTAAAATCGAAAACAGCCAACCTTCGTCAACTTGTGTAATATTTGAGAATTGCCGAAAAAAAACCATGAAATTAGATTAACATTTTTCTCATGTCGTGCCGTTACGGGTTATTTCTAGTGCAATACAAATTAAGAGATACTATAATACAAAAGAGTATTAGCCATTAAGGTACTGCATCACCGCCTTCATAAAGACCCACTAGCAGTACAAAAAAAGTCCATCAACATGCATGATCTTCTGCAAAAATTATAACATGAGATCGAATGGACAAGATATAAAGATTTCAGTTCAACAGTTATACTCACTTAAGAGAAATGGTACGTAAAAGTCCAATACAGACGGGTGAATTTGATTATTCTAAAATTCCTGAAAACCTGGTACTTTTACCGAATATATTGAGTTGTCCTCCTAATATTCAAGACCAATTCAAAGATATTATTTGATGTAGAAACTTTTGACTTATGGGAATCAAGCCTAGAAGAACAGTTGGATGAACTTTCTCATGAAGGTGATTTAGATATTGATAGAGATATTGATGGGGAAGTCTTAGAGTATGTTAAGCTACCTTTTCTGACTAATCTCTGTCGTGCAAACAAGAAATTGAGAAGTTGTTACGCAAGTGTTTATGTTTCGAATCAATCTAACAAATCGATCCTCAAGGATTCTGAGGAAAACCTACTTATGAAGTCACTTGAATGTGATAATCTTTATCGAAAGTACTTTTAGTTGGAAGAGAAACTTGCAGAATCTGAAACAAGGATTAACTCTCAACAAACTAGTTTTGATGATAGAGAAAGTGTTTACCTCGCTCGAGAAAAACCCCTTGTTTCTCTTGATAAAATCAAGATGTTGGAAGATGACTTGAAAAAGTTCAACACTAGTTCAAGCAAATTATCCACTATGCTAGGAGCAGGCAAAAATCATCGTGATACACGAGGATAGGGTTATAAGGGAATAGATGCTCCAAGTATTAGCAAAGAGATAAAATTTGTCAAGGCTAGTGATTCTTCTCAACAAAAGGTTTCCACTGATGGAAAAAAGTGAAATACCTTCACCGGAAGTTAAGATCCAAATGATCAAAGTATATCAACCTCCAAAGTCAACACACACGGATAGAGGTAAGAACATTCCTTATGTTTTCCACTATTGCGGAAATAAAGGTCACCTGGAAAGGAAATGTCGTTTTCGTATAAGGAATGAGAAACTTCATGATGTTCTTGTTTGGGAATCACAAGAAGTTTTGAAACCAAGATCATATGTTAAGATTAACCTCCTTAACGTTACAGGTTGTAACTGTCAAACCTTTAGGCAAAGGAATCAGTGTTGTGATAAACCTAGATTTGCCTATAAACGTCATACGAATCCTTCATACAATCGTAATGGTTATCAAAAGGATAACTTCGTAAAGACGAAGACAAGATCTGATGCTCTCAATTGGAGAAAGACTAACTTGCAAAAGAATAGTCAATCCAATTGTCTTCCAAGAAACTAGAAGAGAGTAATGGGAAGAAGGTTCATATTGTTCCTAAACGCACTTAGAAATGGGTACCAAAGAAAGCCAATGATGCTTTGAGTGTGAAAAGGAATGATCTCCCAGAAAATTCCATGACTATGGAGAAGGCAGTATCCATGATGTTGGAACTTAAAAGGTTCTTATGAAAAATGGATTTGGATGTGAAAGGTTCTAAAAGTGATCTCTTTCATGATAATCCAAAAGCGAAACAGAATAAGCCAAAAACTATAGATAGTGAAAAATTCATAGTTACGGAAAAGTCTGTTTCAGTCACTTGTGGTGAGAAAGACATTTTTCACCTCAATACAACTTGATTGTGTTGTAAGTTCATCCTCACCAAGAAATGTTTAAGTATACCATGAGGGAAGCACGAGAATTGGGGTGCACATGTTGCGTTAGGTATGATTTTGAATCTCTGGTAAAGCTGTATAATTCAATTGGATTCTTCTAAAAGGTATGTCTATAAACTTGAGCAAGATTTGTGTTTTTATCATTTGCTTAAAGTAATTATAATGATCCATTTACCTTGTTTATCGTTCATTTCTACCTAACTTGATTTGTGTTTAAGGTTCTTAAACGTTTAAGTTTGAAAATAGTAATTCGGGATGTTTGGACTTCATGGTACACATATTAGGTATGCATATCATCATTTAAAATTAAAATCCAGGTATTTTAGTTCGCAAACCCGTTTGCATACTGCTCCAGGTCACGAAAATTCGTTTGCAAACCGGTATGCATACTGGCCTGTAGATGTCGATATTTGGTAAACTTGTCTTGGCCGTAACTTCTTCGTACGAACTCGGAATGACCTCATTCTTTTTGCATTCTCTTTCTATTTGAATTCTCTTCAAAACGGAGATGAGAATTATTGAATTTGGATGAGTTAATATTGGTTTTTGTCCCGTCTTGTTTTTGAGTGTTTTGCTCCGTTTCGTCGCACTTGTTCCACTTTTCTTGGACTTGGGCACTTGGATTCTTGGAGTACTACTCTTCTAAGCTCATTTTCAGATTTTACAAGAGTGTTTTTGGTGAATCAAAAAGAAGGAAGTTCAAGAATGGACAGTAGTACGCATTGCTGTGGGATTCTTGAATGTTCACAATCATCTTATGTGAATTATGGTGCATGGTCATTAATGACTTTGTATGTTCTTCGTTGTTAAGAAAATATTTATATACGCCTTTAGTAGCTATTCTTGGTGTAAATCCGTGCGAAAAAGATTGATTTTACCCTCTAAGGACAAATCATCTTATATGTGCATTACGAGTTTGTTTTGATGTCTAGAAAACTTCTTATGAGAATTTATTCTTGTGTTTTTAAGAAAGATAACTAGGGTTTGGAATAGCAATTATTGTGAGTACACATAGCTATTGCCAACGATTTTCATCTTGCAATGTTTTTAGATTTATTTATTTAAATTCTAAAGTTTATTTGGAAGATGATTTTTGCAGTATTAATATTTATGGTTTTATATATTGCAACTTGTTATGGGACATATGTGTTTGCGTCCGTGAACTATGATTGTCCCATACGTGCTCAAAAGTTAAGCTTATTGTGTCATTATGCAAATATTGATGGAAGATAGGATGAACTTTTGATTACAAAGATTAAGTCTATTATATGTCATTATGCAAATATTAATGAAAATAGAATGAATCTTTGATTATTCTGCGGTATTGGTCTTTCCATGATCCACATCCTTGTGTATATATTGTGCGGCTCCGTAAGTTTTCTTATGTCGAGCATTTCCGATTAAATTAATCATGGGTTCTCTTGTGGTTAATTTAATTGAGTATTCTAGATACAAATTCATGTTTCATGTTATTTGTTAATGTCCAAAGAAATCCTTCTTTTCTTGTGAAAGTAAGGTCGCTCTTGTTGTTCTTTCGAGAATGACATTTCATGGGGGGGAGTTCTTATTTGAATTTGTGCTTGATTGCCAAATCTTTGTGGGGAAGTGCGGCTGTGGAATATTGTAGGAGTTTTCTTGTATCTTTATAAACTCCTTGGTGAATGCATTTAGTTTCGGCTATATGATTGCATCTAAACAAAGTTGATATGTTATCTTTTGGTCATAAAGTATATCTATGGAAATCTCATTAGGATCCCACCAGTTTTCGTACCTTTGCCAATTTTTATTGACAAAAAGGGGGAGAATTAATGTGTAGTTCACATTATAAATACATATGGTTTACGGATCGGAGTGGCTTTCAAGTGATATGAAGTATTGACTAAGGGGGAGTGATACATATCACCATAGTATTGTTGTCAAAGTTGTGATACAATTGGACATTGATGTTGTGTAATAATACTATGACACTGTATAACAATGATTGAGAGCTATTTTTTTCTCATTGTTATACCTACGGATCTTCAGCAACTATGATACTGAGTTGAACACATTCAGAATCACTGGAGTACTTGGAAATGACGAATATTTCGAGTAATGTTGAAGATCCAAGGAAATCAAGCATTTGGATTGAGAGCTACAAAGTTTATTTGTTTTGTATTCCATATGTTTAGATAGTTTTGTCACTAAAATTGACAAAGGGGAAGATTGTTAGAGCACTGCTCGGTCTAACTCGCAAGCGTTGCTATCTCAAGCTTGTTGTCAAGTTTAGTTGCCAAAACTATAAGTCTTGATTTCTAGTTTACTTATAGCTATGTCTCGTATTAGGATAAAAAGTGTAGTTGTTAGAGCATAGCTCGGTTGAACCCACCAAGCGTTGGTATGTCAAGTTTGATTGTCATATTTTAGTGAATCAAAACTCATTTAAGAGTCGCTTGATTATGTACTAGAGTCAACTTCGTATAGGTTAGCTTGAAAGTATTAGGATATGAGACATTACAAGTATTGCGAAGACTTGAAGAAGTGAAGAAGTAAGAAGCCACAACGACAACATCATCCTTCCACTTGAGGTTAGTGATATTTGACTTGAACTATTTCATTCCCTAACGTATTTTTCAGTCGTGCATATTAAAAACGAAACTGCGAAGCATGTTTGAACTCTAGATAGACATAGTATTAAGGAATACAACATGAAGTTTATTGCTTAACCATTAAACTTTGTAGATAAGACATCGACATAATCGTTTAAATGCTATTGTGATTATGTATGGGTATGAGGTGAGGATTTCATCATAGGAAACAATGTTTTTACATGTGTTTTAAGGAAGTAAGTTCATAAACTTGTTTATGAATCGAAAAGGAAATCGCCAGGCGTTATTGGGATTGTTATTCATTGCATATCTTGTGAACATCCAATATGTGTGATTTAGCATAACCGCTCACGACTTGTTTGCGTTCTTGGTAAAACTATTCACAAAGGCTTGACTTATGTATTGGTATGACTTTTATTAGTGAAACCGATCTTAAGTAATCACCTGTGAGGTATGATTGAGTTTGTGATTTGTTGAACCGAATCTGGGTAAGGGGGAACCGATCAATTAGAGATGCAGTACATCACAAAGCGGAATCGATCCTTGTATGGGGTGCAGCAAGGTTTATAGCAGAAAGGGGAACCGATCCTATAAACATGTGCAACACGTTTTTAGGCAAAGGAGAACCGATCCTATGGACATGTGCAACACATATAAGTTAGATACCATATATATGTGGGGAACCGATCCTAGTACCTAGTCAACCGAATTTTGGAAATCTAGTGTGACTATGCACAGTACTCACATGGAGGTAGAACCTAAACTTGTTTCGGTAGAACCGTTAAACCCATGATTTGTGATTGAGTGTTTCTTAATCAACCGCATAGTTCTTGAATGTCAGATGAACCAATTCTAAACTTGTTTGGAAGTGTGGAAAATCGGTTTCAAGGCTGTAAGTATGAAAGAGGACTTACAAAGTAAGGATGTCGACATACTTTGAACACGTACAATAATGTTTATATTTTATTGTTCAAAGTTATTCCTTAATAGCTAAAGGAAGAAAATCCCAGGATCGAAATTAAATAAGTTAAGAATCTTTTAATTAAGGTTTTTAGTTTTATATATGGAAAATGAGAATTAGTAATGTGCATTTACTAGTTGAGATTGTCCAAGGAGATTTTCGGTCATTATTTTGGACAGAGTATTTCCAGGAATTATGGAAACCGAATTTGGAATATATTGAATATCTTTGAGAATATTTTCGATTTTGGAAATTACTTGGTGTCCGAACTTCATTGTCTTAACTATCTGAAGTTTGCATTTCTAGCAAACTAATCCTTCGTGACAGGAAACTTCCTCGGTTGTGTTGTTACTGGTGAAGCCGCCTATTCGGAGAGGAGAGTAACCTAATTAGGCGAAATCTCTTACGGCCGCTCAGTTTAAAGTCTTCTTTGGGATTGAGAAGCTCTACGAGTACCGTTTGTGGGAAACTAGATAATTGCGGTTTATCTTGTGTTTTCGATTGATTTGATTGACTAACGGTGGTTGAACTTTGATTGCACCTAGTTTGTTTATGCTTGAGAATATTCTCTTCTGATATAAGATTCACTCAAACTAGATCGAAGTTTCGACAGGGATCTTTAGACTGTTGTTAGTGCTAAAGACGATCTTGTGATAATCCATTGTTAACAGACTCCGTTCTGTGCGTGATTAATCACAAGAGATTCAAGCTGTTGTGTGCAGGTGTTTATAGAAGATTTAAGAAGATTTGAAGACAAAGAAGACATTGAAGATCTGACTTGGGTTTATAATCTTTGGTGTGCACAATACTTGTTTCGGTACAAAGAGGATCCAACTATAATCTTAACGATTACCTTTGGTAATTGAACATAAGATAGATCTAAGAACCTGACGAAGGAGTTTATGTTAAGATAAACATAAGATCCTTTGTCTAACTCATATCACTTGGTTGAATAGAGTTGATACCAAACATATTTGTTGTTCCTTTACTGTTTGGAATACGAACCAAAGGAATTGTTCCAAGTACGTGACTTATTTATAAGTTGGAGGCATGGGAATACAGGTGGAACTAGGTGAACTATAGGTTTAGTTGCTTGGTCTCAACTATACGAAGTTGGTGTAATTTTGTGTAGCGGCTTAATCCTAAGAGTGATCAATTCTGGACAAGGTCTCGGGGTTTTTCTGCATTTGCGGTTTCCTCGTTAACAAAATCTTGTTGTGTCATTTACTTTATATTTCCGCATTATAATTGTCTTATTATAATTAAAGTAAATTACACAAACGTTAATTCCTATTTACTTGATAAGCAATCATATTGTGTTTGGTTAAGTATGAACCTTTGTACCAAGTAAACATACTTCGTTGTTGTATTGTCTCGATCTCGTATCCATAGAAGATCACACGATGTGTGAACCGATTAGTTGTATTGTATCGACTCAGTCCATAGACAATCACTTTCGGAGAAAGGACTTATAGGTAGGAAAAGTTTTAGCTTGAGGTATATTTGGGTACCCTCGCCTTTTAAGTACTTGAGCATTAGGCTTCACGACGTTCATTGATTGAAGACGGAGAACTACTAAGGGGAGCTTGTGGAACTTCATCAACAAAAGGTATGTGGAGACTTGAACTCATCTACCACTCAAAAGTCTATATACTTTATCTCCTGCTTGAGACAAAATTCGTATAGCTATATATACTTCAATTATACGAATTTGATATTTCGAGCTGAGTTTAACTCGCTTACATATTTCTCGAAATATGTGTTGGTAAGTTTTCACTTTAACCAAGTTCATCTTATATTCTTGACGAAAGTCAAAATATGATCATGTGAAATCATCTGGTAACATCTTACATGATTTGTGTGAGACAGTCATTTGATGTAGACTCGGAATGTTTTGTATTGATCATTCGATCACTTGAAAATTGCTTTGAAGCTAATAGTTTGTGTGAGACAGCTATTCCCGTCTTCCGAGAATGTTTCAATGGTTGAAATGAGAGTTCAGAACAATTGGATATAAGCACAATATGCGTACTTGCATATATGTAATATCCAAGTTCGGGAACCATGGTATGCATATCCGTATGCATACTGATTGGTTTAGACAAGGTCCGGGAACTCAGTACGCATACCGGTCCGCTTCCTGGTGTGAGGTTTAAGTTCTGGGACTTTACTGAGTTTCATGGTATGCGTACCAGTTCGCGTACTGGCGAATCCAAACTCGGTCCGGCTACTTAGGTATGCGTACCCGTTTGCATACTTGAGTAGATTCATGAACTAATACATACATTTATATAATAATAAGGAATGCAATCTTTTGCAAGCCATGGCTATAATGTTCATGAATTGATTCGAGTGAATCAAAATCGATTTTTCTTCAATTGTGTCTTGTATACTTCTTTGAGAATATAAACAATTGAACAACTCTGGAACTAGTTTCATTTGAGTCATTTGAACTAGTTATGGTTAAGATGAATATGGTTGATATGAAAGTGTTCATGTGGCTAACTTCGGTTAACTATTGTTGATCCAACAAAGGTGCACACGTATAGGTACGGTTACTCATATCTAAATGAAGTCACTTTTCATTTGTGTGTAATAAGCTAAGTTCGATCTAACGGTTAAAATATATTAGCCTGAGTCTAATCAAGTTTTCATCTAACGGTGAATATTGAATGCTTTGTTACCAAGGTAACATTGACTGCAAACCCTGATTTAAAGACTATATAAAGGAGAACACTGGCAACTGGGAAACCTAATCCCCACACCTCCTGTGTGATACTAGTTGCGACTAGAGTCGATTCTCCTTTAACCTTAGGTTTTCACGAAACCCTGTAGGTTAACGACTTGAAGACTTCATTGGGATTGCGAAGCCACACCCAACTATTTTCTCTGTAGTTGCGCGTTCTGATCTTGTTGTCTTTTATCGTGATTGAGTACCATCTCTAAGATTTTCTCGAGATTTAATCTCTTATAGGCAAGCTAAAAAGTAGTCACAAACATCTTCGTCTCATCATTTGTGATTCCACAATATCTTGTTTCGCTACCATACGATTAAGATTATTGTGAGATGATTGATATTACTAGGTTGTTCTTCGGGAATATAAGTTTGGTATATCAATTGGTTCCTGTTCACCTTGATTTATCAAAAGACGGAACAAAACTCATAGGTTTATTTGTGGGAGACAGATTTATCTATGCAATAGACTTTTCGGTGTGAGACATATTTTTTTATCAAGTCTTCGACTTTGGGTCATATCAACTCTTAGTTGTGGGTGAGATCATCTAAGGGAATCAAGTGCGTAGAGTCCTGCTGGGATTCAGAGACGTAAGGAGCGCAATTGTACCTTGATCAGTGTGCGATTGGTTAGGGCTCGACTACATTCGAGTCTGAAGTTAATATGGAGTAGCTAGTGTCTATAGCGGCTTAATACAATGTGGCGTTCAAATCTGGACTAGGTCCAGGGATTTTTCTGCATTTGCGGTTTCCTCGTTAACAAAACTTCTGGTGTCTATGTTATTTCTTTCCCGCATTATATTTGTTTATATAATTGAAATATCATAGGTTGTGCGTAAGTTCAATCAATTATGAATCCAACCTTTGATTGTTGATTAAATTGATTGACACTTGGTTTTTGATACCGTCCAAGTTATTTCTTATATTCAATCGGGTTCGCAAATTCCTATTTGTTTGATTGCAGATTGAATTGAGAAATTGAGATATAACTCTTAGATATACTTTTCTTAAGATTGAGTATGACTGTCTAGTTGATTCTCTTGAAAGTATATTGGAGTTAGTCTATACAGATTTCTAAGTGAAATATTGGGTGTGGTTGTTAGACCTCCGCTTTTTCAATAACGTCGCAAAAGATAAACATTTTTGTTCGCAATGCTATCTACTCAAATCAGGTGGTGCCGATAACTTTGTTAATGGAGGGTTTTTTAGTTAGTAGAAGATAAAAAAAAGTTACAAAAACACGTTGAATGTTCTAAAATGTTACAAAATATAAGAGGAAAATATGATGACTTTATGAATCAGAAACAACATATTGAGACAATAATTACTAAACAACCATATGAAACTCAAAGGAAGTATTAAATTCGTTTAGGTGTTTTTATTCATACAGTAAAAAGTCTTCTATGACTAGGACTAGCATTATGTAGGGATAATTAGGACTAGCATTACGTAGGGACAATGAAGTCGTGGATTCAACCAACATAGGTAACTTTCTTGAGATTTTGTGATTCTTAAGTAAAAATAATAACAAAAAGAAAACCTTACATTTTGAAAAACATACTCAAATTTTTTGAAGTTGACGTCATTGGATAATCAAAAAGACAATGCAAATGTTATTTCATACGAAATCATCTCAGAAATTGTTAGTGATATACATGTGATTCGTTTTTTGAAATTCTTATGAGTGACTAAATGAAACAATAGAAAATTTGTGCCAATACTGCAAGGACAAGGCTACGATGAAGCTAATAACATGCGGGGCGAGTATAATAGTATCAAAAAAGTTATCCCTAGTGAAAATAATTGTGCATTTTATATTAATTGCTTAGCTCATCAACTAAAATTAGTTGTTTTTGTGGTAGCAAGAATCATGCAGATATTGGCGACATGTTTTCATCAGTTACTTGTGTGACAACTGTTTTCGTTGAATCACCTAAAAGTCTTAAAATTCTTCGAGAAATATATGGTTTTGAAGTTGGGAAAACCCTTAGTAATAGTAAACTTGACAAGGCTTAAACCAAAAAAACTAATTTGAATTGTGCTTCAGATACACGGTGGGGTTCACACCACTATACTTTGGTCAACTTGATTAATTTATTTTTAGCAGTCAGAAGAATTCTTTCAGTCTTTTTTCAAAAGATTTGAAATTTGATAAGAGATTGGAACCATTAGGTATTTTAAAAATTATGAAGTTATGTATCTTGTTTTTTCTCTTCATTTGATATTTTGGGATCTACAAGTGATTTAACATAAGCAATATAAATAAAATATGATAATATAATTAATGTAATGAAATTGGTTAGTAGTTGCAGAAAACGATTGCTACAGAGGAGAGATAGTGCTTGAGATATTTTACTTGCAGGATTATCTTTGTTTTTTGAGAAACATGGTATGGAGATTGTTACCAAGGAAGAGGATGATTCTTGTTTAGCTCCAAGGAGACACTACATAATACTCGATAAAAGATGGATATGTATAAATATTGTGCCGATTTATATGTACTATTGATATGCAAGTCCGAGAATTAAATGATTGTTTTACTGAGAAAACTATTGACCTTGTTCTTTTTGTAACTCGTTTAAATCCAAGTGACTCTTTTTCTGATTTCATATGAAAGACTTTTCTCCACTTGATCCTGGATTACCTGACAATCATATCTAAAATTACATCATCGAAATGAGATCAAGTGTTGAATTCTTAATATTAAATGGAATAACAGATCTTACATGGATGATATTGAATAAAAAATTTACATATTGGATTGTGAACTTTTAACATTAGCATTGATCTTGCTTGTTGCAATGACTACGATAAAAAAAGACTCTTTTCTGATATAAAATTTTGAAAAATTGAACGACCGATGAATGATTTTTACGTGCACATGTCAAAAGGGATACTTTCAATAGTAATTTTGACGACATGATTATGCGACAATTTTAAAATATGGAAACACGTCGAGGACGGTTACCTTGGAGGATGGGTACTTGTTCTTACTATCTTCGTATGTGTGTGAATGGTATTTGTATTTTAATTTTTTTGTTAGTATTAATATTTGTATATGAAGCTTTACCTAAACATTCAAACATTGCAGGTGAGTAGCAATTATCTTTGTCAAGTCAAGAAATTCTATTGGAGCCAAGTGATGATAATATGGATGATTGTTAATGGGAGGATTACAATTAATCTTATACTCAATTGCATTTTAATATTGGATAGTATTTCTATATCGACTTGTAAGTATGTCCATGAGAATGCAAATGAAAAAGAAAGAGTACCAAGTACACCATCAACTTTTTTATTCGGAAACCTGTATGAACAAAACCTAATATCATATCCTTCAAAACCTAATAATAAAAATTTAATTTGTATAGCAGAATTCCTATACGATCTCACAAACCAATATCCAATATCAATCTAGTCGTATCTAAATCAAGAGGATTCGAATTCTGACAAGTCTGAAACTTGTAATCTATCTATCAAGATATGAATTCAACAAGAACAAGTCTTGTTATTGATCACAATTAATAAGTACTTAAAATACCTAGTTTGAATATGTACTACTAGTGTTATCCTATTATAAAGATAAAACAATATAATGCGGGGAAAAAAAACACAAGACACCAAAAAAATTATTAACGAGGAAAACTGCTCCTGCAGAAAAATGTCGGGACTTCGTCCTGCTTTAAACACCAAACTGTATTAAGCCGCTACAAACACTATCCTACTACCATACTTCAGACTGGAATGTAATTGAAACGGAATTAACCCTCTAATCAATTCAGCTGCAGTCGTGCTCCTTATGTCTCTTGAACCTCGTAAGGATCTACGTAATTGATCGCTGTCGTATGCGTCAAAAATAATTTCACTTTCTCACTCACAAATAATATGGATTAAGTATAAGGTAAGAAAGAGTTTGTATCCACAGAGAGGCAAGTGTTGTTAAACAATTTTAGTTTCTTAGTAACCAGGGGGAATTTTGAATTTTATCTAAGTAATAAAATAGAACGAAGCAAATAAAATAATTGTAATAATCAATAAGGAGAAGATATTGGTCACGGGATAGTATCATTCACAAACATGTATTTTCATCAATGACTAGAATTGGTATTTTAATCTCGCAATTATCAAAAGTCCTAGGATATCTTGATCGCAAGAGTATCCCGTTTATTCCCTGATTTTATCACAAACAACATTAAAAGATGTTATTGTGAAATCTACCTAGAAAGTAACCTAAAGTGTAAAAGCACAATTAAGTTTAACTCCTTAAGAGCAATAAGTTCTATGAAATAAGACTAATCAATGCAAACAAACGTGTAAAAGAACTAATTCATTTTAACAAAGGTTATGATTCATATGCGATTAATAAGATGTATCACTACAAGAACTAACCGCAAGATGCTGCTAAAAATCAGAGATTAACAACTTTTACGTATTGAAAACCCTAATATAGTTGTAGAGATGAAAACAAATCCAATTGATTTCGGACTCAACCAAACTAGCATTCAAATCATATAATAATAAAAATCATGAACCATAAACGATAGAATTGAGACAAAACTAATTCATTGAATCAAATAACATGTTTGATGAAATCAACTTTATCCCATAACCAATAATTGTATTTAGTTACTCATATTAATGGAGTTCATCATAATCATAATCAAGAAGATGAAAAATAACGAAAGCACACCCTAATCTCCGCTATCTCCAAAGCTCCCAATAGAATAATCGAATACCTCTTCCCCGGATTGATTATCCTAATACCTTTTTATAGGTTTACATTGCTTAGCCTTCATGTATTTAGTTTGGTTCAGGAACCCGACCCAAAAATATGACCTAACGACTCCAAACGTGCCCCTAGGCCTTCCAAAGTGTAAATACACGTTTTCTACTACCTAAGTTTGCGAGCCCAGTCCGCAAACTTCAAATTCCAGCAGAAATTTTCGGAATTAAGTCTGCGAACCCAGTTCGTGGACTTCATTGTCTTCGGTATTTGATAAAAACTGTTTTGGTCACAACTTCTTCATCCGAACTCATAATGACCTTATTTTTTTTGCATTCTTTTTATCTTTCAACTCTCTTCAAGATTATGATGAGAAATCCTTAATTTTAATGAGTTAAGATCAGTCTTTGGCCCATCTCGTGATTTTGAGCGTTTTCTCCTTTCTCGTCGCACTTCTTCCACTTCTCTTGGACCTGGGCACTTGGATTCTTGGAATACTTCTCTTTGAAGCTCTTTTCAGCACTTTGTAGCTCCTTTTTGGATGATTCACCTAATAGATACAAATAAGAGAAAACCAAAGTAATAATATGAAAATATGCAAGAATAATAGCTAAAGCAAGTATGGAATGGACTCTAAAATCATATGAATTATGTACTTATCAAATTCCCCCACGCTTAGCTTTTTCTAGTCCTCGAGCAAACTAAGATAAACTAATCCTAAATACAACAACTCCATCTCGTCGAGAATACGGTTACTCTTAGCAAGAATAACAGGCCTTTAAACCCCTAGGTGTCCCTAGTGGACGATTTATAGTCTCGTGAGGGCTTACAAGAGGTATACCCACAAAACCTACTCCAATTTCTCGCCTTGGAAGAACCACTAAGGATAGAAACAAAGCAAAAAGCCAAATAATTAGCTTGCATATGTTCTTTAGCTACAAACATCCCACATACATTCCAATCATCTCACATAAGCAATTACTTACATTCAACCTGATTGCAAAACTCTACTAAGATAGTCATCGTACTTGTTGGAACGTTTATCACAACACTCGCATACTGAAATCACATGGATAGATAAGAAAATGGAAATGGAAAAGTGAAGTGTGCAAATGTTGACTTAAGTGAAAGATGTTACCCACAATACTTGTATGAATGTCGTCAAAGGATATATATTTATAAGCGCACTAGTTGAGAGAAGCACCCATTTAACTCGACCACGTGATTAGATACTCTAAGCGCATGTTCCTTTTCAGTAAGTATGTGATAGTTGCCTTGGATCCTGCACTCCAGCTTGCTTAGGCGATGGAGACCGGGACAACGTTTCACACATACTGCTATCCAAGTGTCAAGAACCTCATCAATAATCTTTTTTGACTTGCTATAAAATGAAGATATGGTTTTTGTTTCATCGACTACATGATTATCCGCGATTCCGGACCTATCATTTATTAGTGTCGTAAATGAAGAGGAGCCTTATTTATATATAATTTTCTTTTCTTTTTCTATTTTTTTCTCTCTATCTTTTTTTTCCGGCTCACTCTTTACTCTTTAAGAGTGTAAGACAATTGTCTTATGAGGCTTCTAAATAACTCAACCAATGATTATCTTGCTACAACATCCACGGTAGTATCAGGATCCTACCAAATCACTTTAGAGAAACATATAACTGCAAAAATAAAAAGGAAGTGATTCAGTAATGATTAATTGCGAGGATGAATCTTTCAAACGACTACCATAGCTTAGTTTCACAATCAATTATGAACATATATATTTAAAGACTGAAATAAATTGAAATTAATCTATAGCCGTAAGAACTGTTTCAATCTTAAAAAGGTGTAGAGTGTCATCCTAAATAACTCATAATTAACTACAAAAGATGAAGTCTCAAGAATGCAAGAAATCAAAGAGTATGATTAATTTTTTTTAATTTTTTTTCCTTTATGCAATCCAAACATGCTTAACTACTCCCCCACACTTAAACTCAACATTGTCCTCAATGTTCAAAACAGAAAATTCTGATTTCTGATATAACAGCCCTGAAAAACCCGAAAACTGTACAAATGGATAGAGAAATAGGAAAAACATCCTAAACGAAATTGTTCACCTACGTCTTTTCTATAACGTGTCAAAAGGGCTCAGTGTTTCGATAAATGGTGTGACTTTTATGACCTCTGGACTGACTGACATGCAATCTGAAAAAGTTCTGGAAAAATACCAAAACTCAAATGTCCCGGCATATCGATCCAACTTAACAGACTCCGAATTCAGATTTTCTTTTTGGAAACGAAAGGTGAGTCTGTCATCTTTAAAAGTTGGGGTCAACCACTCAAATCAGACTTCGTATGAAGTCTCGAGAGCTATTTTCGTAATAAGTACGCAGTCATAATTTTTCTGACGAAAATAGTTTCGTCAAAACTTTCATTATAGATATAGGACTTTATAAAGTGTAAGATGGGAATTCAAGATATGATATGCAAAACTAGGAAAACTAAAAACAAAAGGGATAGAGATACGAAACCGATGGGTTGCCTCCCACTTAGCGCTTGGTTTAAAGTCGTCAGCCCGACTTTCAGCTCCAATTACTCCTCCAGAGGGAGTACTTCCACAAAATTGACTCCTTCCACGACTTTCGAAGAGAAATTCTCATAATATGGCTTCAACCGGTGCCCATTCACTTTAAACTCTTTTCCTGTATCTATGCTATGAATTTCTACTGCAGCATGAGAAAACACATTAGTAACAGCAAAAGGTCCAATCAAACGTGACCTTAATTTACCCGGAAATAATTGCAAGCGAGAATTAAACAAAAGCACTTTCTGCCCAACACACAATTGTTTTCTAGAAATCACAGTGTCATGAAATGTCTTAGTTTTCTCCTTGTAAATGCGTGAGCTTTCAAATGTATCATTGCGAAGCTCTTCTAGCTCTTGGAGTTGTAGCTTCCTTTGCTTTCCTGCACCATCCATCTCCATATTGCATTGATTGATAGCCCAAAACGCCTTATGCTCAATCTCAACGGGTAGGTGACAAGGTTTACCATACACAAGCCTAAAGGGATACATCCCAATAGGTGTCTTGTATGCAGTTCTATAAGCCCACAAAGCATCATTAAGTCGCATACTCCAATCTTTCCTTGTTGGATTCACCGTCTTCTCAAGAATGGATTTTACCTCTCGTTTCGAAACCTCGGTTTGTCCATTTGTTTGGGGATGATAAGGTGTTGCAATCTTGTGCAACACATTGTACTTCTTCAACAAGCTTTGTAAAAACTTGTTTTTGAAGTGTGAACCCCAATCGCTAATTGTGGCTCTTGGAATTCCAAACCTTGCAAAAATATTAGCTTGCACAAAATCTGAAACCACTTTAGAATCATTAGTTAGGGTGGCTTTAGCTTCCACCCATTTCGAGACATAATCAACAACAAGTAAGATATAAAAATTCCCATGAGAGTTGACAAAAGGACCCATAAAATCGATACCCCATACATCAAAAACTTCAATAAATTGAATAAAAGTTTGTGGCATTTGATTTTGAGTACCTAGATTGCCTGTTCTTTGGCACCTATCACAAGTTGTATAAAATGTATATACATCCTTAAACAAGGTAGGCCAAAAGAAACCACTTTCAAGTACCTTATGAGCGGTTCTCTTACTCCCAAAATGTCCTCCGCAAGCATATGAGTGAAAAAAAGACAAGATAGAATTAAATTCAGATTCGGGAACGCACCTTCGTATTACTTGGTCACTACAATGTTTCCATAGGTATGGATCATCCCATATGTATTGGTTTCCTAACCGCTTAAGTTTGTCCCTCTCAGCACGAGACAAGTTCTTTGGGATTTGTTTAGACACCAAGTAATTAAAAATATCAGCGTACCATGGTTCTCCAAGGAAAATTGAGAATAGTTGCTCATCCGGGAAACTTTCATGCAATGGGATAGCTTCCTTGTCCATAACAATACGGCTCAAGTGATCCGTAATAGTGTCTCAATTCCTTTCTTGTCTTTGATCTCTATGTAAAACTCTTGGCGGAGTAGAATCCAGCGTATGAGCCTTGGTTTCGCCTCTTTCTTTGTAAGCAAGTACCTAAGTGTTGCATGATCAGAAAAGACAACAACTTTTGTACCGATTAGATAAGAGAGAAATTTTTCCAATGCAACTACAATAGCTAACAACTCTTTTTAAGTGGTGGTGTAGTTTTTTTGGGCCTCATTGAGCGTCCTAGAAGCATAATAAATGGAATGAGGTATCTTTCCCACACGCTGCCCAAGCACCGCACCAACCGCACAATCACTTGCATCACACATAAGCTCAAAAGGCTTACTCCAATCCGGTGGTTTAATGATAGGGGCTGATATCAAAAGTTCTTTCAAACGATTGAATGCCACCACACACTTTTCATCAAAGTTAAAAACCACATCTTTTTGCAATAAGTTACAAAGTGGTGATGCTATTTTGGAAAAGTCCTTGATGAGTGTACGATAAAAACCTGCGTGACCAAGAAAAGAGCGTATCTCCCTCACCGTAGTGGGAGGGGTTAGAGCACGAATAAGGTCTATCTTAGATTTATCAACTTCCAAGCCTTTAGAAGATATTATATGTCCTAAAGTTATGCCATGAGTTACCATAAAATGCCACTTCTCCCAATTTAGCATAAGGTTTGTTTCAACACATCATTCAAGGATTAGCGACAAGTTGTTCAAGCAAAGATCAAATGAATCACCAAAGGCATTAAAGTCATCCATGAACACTTCAATGATGTTTTCAACATACTCGGAAAAGATACTTACCATACACCTTTGAAAGGTAGCTGGAGCATTACACAAGCCAAAAGGCATCCTCCTATAAGCAAAAGTACCAAATGGACAAGTGAAATTGGTTTTCTCTTGATCCTCCGGGGCTATCATAGTTTGATTGTACCCTGAATAACCATCAAGAAAACAATAGTAAGAGTGTCCTGTAGTTGCAGGAAATCCTACAACACACCCCTTGTATTATCATGACTATGATTTCTAGATCTAAACTTATTTGATATGAAAATAAAGATAAAGATAATGAAAATAGAAAATAAGACACAAGATTTACGTGGTTCGATCAATTTGATCTACATCTACGGGGTTAGGTTTTACTATGATTATTTGTAATTACATCTTGATTACATGGAGACTCCATTAATGAGTATTTGGAGCTCTAGGTTTTTGAAGGAGGAAGAAGAAGGAGATAATAATAATACAACCAATTCTACTTTCTCTCTCTACAGAATGTATCCTCTCCTCAAGTGTGTCTCTCTTTCTCTCTCTTGCCTTTCTCTTTATATAGGATTCTACCTAGTGGGTGACAGCTCATATGCAGCTAACATTTCCCCTAATTTTGGATCTAGCTTGCGATGATATCGCAAGCTTATAAATGTTAATTTCGCTAATCTTCGCAAAGTTATTACATTTTTCTTATGTTTAAGCTAATATCACCTATTGTATCGTTTCTCAAAGTGCTCTGCGACATTTTTGTAATGCGTTGTTAAGAATTTCGCGAGCGTATCGTTGTCGCGAAATTCTGATCCTACATCTTGCCTCTTTTTTCTTGAATATTGCTTGAAGAGCGATCTTCAGGAAAAAATCCATTGTTGTAGTTGTTGGAGTAGTCTTTGATATTTGTTGATGAAGGAACGAGCGAAACAATACTGGATTTGAAAAGTACGTACTTGCCTCTATTCTTTTGTGAAGTTCCGAAATGTTGCGAAGTAAATAAGAAGTATTATCTTTTGAAGTATGCGAAGTATGAAGTATCCTTGAAGAAGTATAAGAAGCATGAAGTATCCTTGATGAAGTATAAGAAATATTCAATTCTCGAAATGTAAGAAGTATCCGTCCTTGAATGAGAATAATAAGTATTTCCTCTATTCATGCGAAATTATTACTCCATTTTTGGTGATTCTTGCCGAGAAGATAAAGAACATAAAATGTTTTCTTGGTAATCCATAGTTGCCTCTGTTCTTTATATATGAGGGTAGAATCTTTGAGAAAATGTTGAATGTGCGAATTGTTTCTTCATTCCTCTGTCTCATGTTTTGTGCTCATGCGATAGTATAATCTCTTCAAGTTGCTTATAATTGTGCGAAATAATTGAGCGAAATGATCATATCGTTCGGAATAATCACATTCTGCAAAATTCTAACACATTCTGAATAATCCTACGAAACTCTGAATAATCCTACGAAATTCTGACACATTCTGCGAAATTCTGAATAATCCTGCGAAATTCTGACACATTCTGCAAAATTCTGAATAATTCTACGAAATTCTGAAAAATTCTATGAAATTCTGAATAATTCTGCGAAATTCTGAATAATTCTGCGAAATTCTACGAAATTCTGAATAATTCTGCGAAATTCTGCGATATTATTGCGAAGTTCTGCAATATTACAGTTTTGTAAAGTACTTGTGCGAATATAATGCTTATGTGATGATTATGTTATGAAATGTGTATGCGATGTTTATGCTATGAAATACTTATGCAATGCTTTTATGATGCGAGTATGATGTTTGTATGATGAGAATGCTTATCTATTGCAATGTATAGCTAATGTTTGCGTTACTTAGCTCATTTTGCACGCTAAAATTGATGTAGCTTTAAATTTCCTCCATTCTCCATTTCTCTGGATTTTTCTTTAGTGTATGCATTCCTCTTCGTGTAGT
>NW_020621603.1:16500090-16500279 GCF_003573695.1 Papaver somniferum | reverse complement strand
ATTTCTAGATCTAAACTTATTTGATATGAAAATAAAGATAAAGATAATGAAAATAGAAAATAAGACACAAGATTTACGTGGTTCGATCAATTTGATCTACATCTACGGGGTTAGGTTTTACTATGATTATTTGTAATTACATCTTGATTACATGGAGACTCCATTAATGAGTATTTGGAGCTCTAGGTT
>NW_020621603.1:14273540-14280623 GCF_003573695.1 Papaver somniferum | reverse complement strand
AAAAAAAATCTAAAAAAAATGCTACCTAAACACAAGTCCCCGGCAACGGCGCCAAAAATTTGATGGTTTTTCAAATAGTAATTGTAGTAGTGGTAAAAACAGGGTCTTTTCAGACTTGTGAAGAAAACAATTTTTCTAGATTTAAATTAAACAGGCAAATAAATAAAATAGTTCAAACCTTTAGAGAAAATACCAAGACTAGGATTCCACCATTAACCAATTAAATAGTAAATTCTAAATAATATTCATGCAATTCTATCTTTAAAAATAATTCTAATATTTGCCTCAAATATATTTTTGAAGTAATAATTGTAATCACAAAGTATAAAACATCAAAAGTTTTTAAAACCCAGCATGCTTCATCAAAATAATTCACAACTATTCAATAAAAACTAATATTTTAAATTCAGTTCCATGCAAATAATCAAATAATAATATTGCAAATAAATAATAAAATTAGAATTATACCAATCAATATGGACCAATGGCTTCCTCAGTCGTCTCGGCTAATGGGTTTAGCTCCTCATCCCAAAGACACACTCACAAGATGAATTCATGGCTAAAATAGGTGTTTTTATTGATGAATATAAGATGAAACAGAAATTTGCAACGCTGTAATGGTGTTACAGCGCCACTGTTACAAAGGGGTATGGTAATTTAAGACTGCTGTAAACGATAACTATCTACTGCTGTGAAACAACAACAGTGGTATGAAAATAAGTCCGCTGAAGAACGACTGACTCTGCGAGTCTGTTCTTCGTGTTCTTCAGAAGCTTTAATGGCAGCAGCAGCAGCAGCGTTGTCTCCTCTATAATTGCTTCTCCTAGGCTCTCATCGACTCTAAACTCTCTCCTAAAGGTTTCTAACCTTTCTTTGATGTAAACCAACACTTATATAGCCTTCAGATTCCCTAGAAACTCGATCAAATTCGAGAATAAATCTATTATTCTTCACGTGCAGTTTGAACAATAATTCCATCTGTCGATCTTTGTATGCGTCTGTGAGCTATTCTATTGCTCCCAAAATCTTCTCTGACTTGAACTCAACTGTTTTGAAGTATATCCCACGCAAAAATCTCTCCCAAATCTTTCAAACCAATTCAAAACCCTAAACAGGGACCGTGTGCGCTGTCTTGAATTTGTGTGGATTTTCTGACTTATCCAGCCAAATTAGATGGGTCTAATCGCTTCTAACAGGTCCCTTATGTCTTGTAGAGTCCGTGGGTACCAAATTTGCCCATTGAATCGCCTGCTAGGTCGCTCAAATCCTTGATCCAAAACTGTTGACGCTGCTGCCTTTTTTCCCGCCAAAATTTTCTTTTGAATTTGAGAAGTTGACCTCCCCTTATCTGTGGTTGGTCTCCCTTTAGCAGATGCCTGGAAATGGGTCACCCCTTAGTAATTAGGTTACCCCTTATCCAAAATCAAGGGTCCGTATAGCAAGTGTCCTCTGGGGCATTTTCCGCATTTTTTTTCGGGGTTCCTCCGGGGTATTTCTGGGATACTTCCGGTACACTTCTGAGGCGCTTCCGGTACGTTATCAACGGAGGTCCAAATGCCACATTTTTAGCCAAATTCGCCGCAAGAGATTATTTTCCAAAAACACCTACAAATACATAAAATAACCAAATAAGTACAATATCGAGTACTAACAATATATACAAATGAGCTATATTAGACACATAAATGCGTCTATCAAATACCCCCAAACTTATTATTTGCTAGTCCCGAGCAAATCAAAACTAAAAAATAAAATCCTAACTCACTGTCGCAGGCATCGTCGATTGCATTTAGCGTATGCAATAAGCCTTTAAACCCCTAGGTGGCCCTAGTGGCCGAGTTATAGTCTCGGGAGGGCTTACCAGAGATATACCCACAAAACCTGTACTCCAGACCTTAGCTATCTACGCAGAACCTTGGAAGGCACTAAAGAATCTCCTTGGTTGGCATACTTATTGACTACATGAAGAAGTACCCTGATGCGAAATTCCAATTGCTGTACACGAGTTTGCACTCAAGCATACTAAAATTCATATAAAGTGACAGAGCTCTACTCAGATAGTTGCACTATGGACATCATATTCGGAGTCAAACTAATCACATGGAAAGATTAAGAGATGGATATAGAAAAACATAGATGGTTTTGATGTTTACTAAGTGAACGGCGTTTCCCATATCTGTCTGAAGGCCTCCGCCAAAATGAACCTATCCTAATGGATTGAGATACTAGTCTGACTAATATCAATACACTGGCATATACAAGGGTACCAGTGGTCGATAACCTAACTCTAGGTCAACACAACTGGCATATACAAGGGTACCAGTGGTCGAATTTATTGAATTTATTCCTTTTGGTCAAATGGTCTGGTCTCAATTTCTTTCTTTTTCTTTTTTTTTTCATCTTTTTTTCTTTTTCAACTTTTTCAACTTTTTTTTTTTTATTTTTTTCATGGTATCTCAATCACTCTAATTCACCCTAGCATTGGTAACAACTTGAATCGTGGGCCCCACCTATCACTTAGAGAAACATAGTTTAAAAACAAAATAAAATAAAAATAGAAGTGAAAAGGACTCAACGAGATATGGTGAAACTATCATGTTATTTCTAACATCTGAGCTCTGTGCTTTTATGAATAGACTCTTTAGATGTTTCCATCTAATCAGATTGGTTCCTCAAACTCCTACAATCAAAATGCTTCCATCCACTTAGATTAGTTAGTGAAATCCTCAATAGGCATAAATTTCTAGGCTCTGGAGTTTATTTATTGCAACTAAAAGCTAACAAAAAGTGTTTCTTCCCCACCCCCAAACTTAAATCTTACATTGTCCTCAATGTTCTAAGGATGAAAATAAAAGCATGAACAAGGAGAAACTATTACCACTGGAGGGAAAAGAAATAAGGAAGGATATTACCGTATCACATGAACGCGGGAGCCTCCCAGTAAATGATAAATTTATAGTCATTAGCTAGACATCAAATACCTCAAAAAGAATTTTCACCTTCCAAAGTCGTATACCAATAGTCGAAATAATTGTGGGTCCATAAGACCAAATAGAACTGCCACAAATAGGAGACAAATGCTCAAGATCAGAAAAATGAGCAGATAGAGCACAACCTGATCTAAAGTTTCTCGCAAGACAACTGGATTTATCTGAGGTGCCCACTTGGGCTTCATATGAGTGTCTCGGCAAACAGATTCATCCGAAAAACGGGTCTCTAACATTTGGATTTTCTCCTGGACATTATCAGGCGGATCAGGTTGTGGAGTCTGAATACACTCAAGCGATACCTCAGATGCACTAGGCTTGAGTACCAAGTTAGGGACTTCTATTGGGGATAATTGACAATCTCTACCCCCAAACTTAGAATTTTGGGTGCCTCTACAATGACTAGTCACAATGTTCCTAATTTCTAGACCATCGGGTTCTTGAAAAAGGTCAATTGCTTTCTCTAAGTCATAATCAGGTGGTTCATCCTCAGCTTGCTTCACATCTTCTATGGTCCACTCTAAGGCTTCCTTATTTTCTTGAAGCACGGTCTCTGGACTACTTTCCTGATCACTATCCAAATCGGAGGCTATAATCACAGGGAAAGACTCGGGTGGGCCTAAAAATGTATAATTAGACTCCAACTCAGGAGGCTCTTTTAAATAAGGTATTAAGATAGACTCAGAAGCTAGTAATGGTTCGAACCTATCTTTCCATATATCAATATCTAACATAGGAACAGAATCCAACAGAGCATTTACTTGTTCAATGTTACTATCATCGTCGAAATCCAGGCTAAAATGGGATAAACAACTCTCCAATGTATTTTCCGGTACGATTTTTGGTAATGACTCCTGAACTAAGGTTCCTATCATGTTCACCTCTTCAATACATGTGCTATCTAGCTCAGAATGTAGCTTGTTTACATTAAAAATATTCAGCTCAATAGTCATATTACCAAAAGATAGATTCATAATACCATTTCGACAGTTTATGATCGCATTAGACGTAGCTAAGAATGGGTGACCTAAAATCACAGGTATTTGGTTCTCTGGGTCGGGGACAGGTTGGGTATCTAGGACCACGAAATCCACTGGATAAATAAACTTGTCGACCTCAATAAGAACATCCTCGATCACACCACGAGGGATTTTAATGGACCTATCAGCTAACTGGAGTGTTATCTAGGTAGGTTTCATCTCACCAAGTCCTAGCTTAAGGTACACATGATATGGCAGTAAGTTCACACTGGCTCCTAAGTCAAGCAACGCTTTCTCAACACGGTACTTACCTATTGTACAATAAATGGTAGGGGACCCTGGGTCTTTATACTTAGGAGTAGTGGTATTCTGAATAATAGAACTCACATGACTAGCTATGAAGGCTTTCTTCTGGACACTGAGCTTACGCTTTCGCGAACACAAGTCCTTAAGGAACTTGGCATAAGAGGGAATCTGCCTAATTGCATCTAATAATGGAAGGTTGATATTAACCTGCTTAAAAACCTCCAATATATCATTAAAGTTGGACTCCCTCTTAGTCGGAACTAGCAGCTGGGGAAACGGGGCTCTGGGAACAAAGTGAGGCTCAACAGGACCCTCATTGGTTTCTTTGGAGACTCTATCAGTCTCCTCATTTTCTGGCTCAGCAGGGTGAACTACAGCATGTTCACTATCAGGCATGGCGACCTTGTTGTCAAATTTCTTTCCACTTCTTAGGGTTGTGACAGCATTCACATGATTGTACGATTTCTCTCCTCTAGGGTTAGGATCAGTATGACTAGGGAACCTTCCATCCTCTCTCTCACTTATAAACTTAGTTATTTGTCCTACTTGAAGTTCTAACTTGGCAAGACTCTGGGAAGTATTCTTCAATTCCTGCCTAGTTTCTTGTTGAAAGCTCATGTGGTTCTTTGATAGCATGTCATGGTTACTTACTAACATAGTGATAGCTTCCTCTAAGGTAGAGATCTTTTTCTCGGAAGTGTTCTGAAACTGGGTTTGACCTGAAGAGTTCTTAAAACCAAAACCTGGGGGAGGCTGAGAATTGCTAGACTGGCCTTGATTCTGGCCCTTAGACCAAGAGAAATTAGGATGGTTTCTCCAACCAGGGTTGTAGGTTTCTGAGTATGGGTCAAACTTCTGACGGTTCTCAAACCTAGAGTTGTTATAGACAGCATGGGCTTGTTCTTCACTAACTTTACCTTCCCAAAATGAATTATCGGGCTCTATTCCACAACTATAGACTTGAGAGGCTCTATTAGGTTCAACAAGGGGCCTATTTTTAGACTGACCCATTTCTAAAGCTTCTAACCTTCTGGACAAAGCAGCAAACTTAGCATCTGACGCAAAACTCGTATCTACCATATTGGTGCTACTTCTATTGACCAAGAGTCTTTTAGGGGGTTCAACACAAGATTCCCACTGTTGGGATTTTTCAGTGATAGCTCCTAAGAAGGTAAAAGCATCATCAGCATTTTTACTAGTGAACTCACCAGCGCACATAGACTCACCATGGCTTTGGTCGAATAGTCTAAACCATCATAAATAATCTGTACAAGTTTCATATTATCAAATCCATGGTGAGGACACTGAGATAGGAGATCATTGAATCGCTCTAAAAACCTATAAAGAGACTCTCCCTCTTGTTGCACACTAGCACTAATTTTCTGCCTAACAGCTGCAGTTTTATGCTTAGGGTAGAATTTCATATAGAAAGCAGCAATAAGTTCCTGCCATGTTT
Source organism: Papaver somniferum (assembly GCF_003573695.1). NCBI lineage: Eukaryota > Viridiplantae > Streptophyta > Magnoliopsida > Ranunculales > Papaveraceae > Papaver > Papaver somniferum. The sequence goes on along the minus strand of NW_020621603.1, from coordinate 14,274,894 downwards.
CAATAGATTCAGATGGTAGGTTGTTTAGCCAGGTCTTGGCTTTATCTCTCAAGGAAAATGGAAACATCTTAAGTTTCAAGACTTCATCAGTAAGGTCTTTTATTCTAATTGTCCCACAGATTTCCTCAAAGTCCCTAATATGAAAATAAGGGTTCTCATCATCTTTTCCTAAGAATATAGGGATCATTTGAAGAATACTAGGTTTTATCTCAAAATTAGCCGTAGTGGCTGGCAATTTAATGCATGAAGCTCGGTTGGTCCTAGTTGGGAACATGTAATCTTTCAAAGTTGCCATCGCTGGCACAACAGAAGTACTAGGGGTACTTTCCTCACAAAGAGACAGATTCTCAAAACAGAAGTTTCCAAAAACAGGGCTCTCAAAAGAAGAATCTTCGAGCTCCCTGCTTAAATCAGAAGAACTACTAGGTTTTTCGCTAATCAATCGACCTAGAGTATCTCTTTTCCAAGCCCTATTAACAAAATCGGGCATACACTAAAAAGAATTCAAAAAGAAATAAAAAAAAATAAAAAATCCTAACAGGAAGGTTCTAGCAATCACACAGCAGGATGACTCGAATTTACCACAGCAAACCTAAAGATTTCTAGCAAACAACAAGCATGATGGCTCCACTTAGATTGTTTCTAGACCAGCTTCTAATCCTTCAAAAGGGAATTCGTTACAATTTGAGCAAACCCCTCTGGAATCAATCCGAGTTAAAGAAAGTTGAATCGAGGCGAGGGAAGCTCAGTGGAGCTTTGATACCCAAAACCTCACTGATCCAATGCGGCGCAGTCACGCATTCAACTCGCAGAAAACCGTCAAGAACTTCGAGGTGTGCTTAAAAGAGTAACCAATATTTTTCGAATGATTGTCCTGTTAAGCTCGATACCCTATAGGTCTCTTTCTACTCCAAATTTTAGGCTTAGGTTCGCTTTAGGTTTCGTTTTCCTAAGGCGGGCAAGAAGGGAGCGGTGATGAAATCCGAACCCTTATCTTATATGGTCCAGTCCTTGCCCTTTACTAAGAATTTAAAAACAGTCCATATTCAAGTCCTCAGCATATATTCACCTTAAGGAGTCCAGTAACCCGCTTGCAGGAGATTCGCGGGTGTTTAGAATTTTACCTCCCGTACCAGACGGGCGAAGAACCGCTGAAGTCGACTCGGGCCACGACTCCTATGCCGTGTGCGAACCCGAGGGGCCGAGACGATATCGTAATCGTCATCCTTCCCTGCAAATAGTTTATATTTAAGGGTACCCTTCCGTAGGGTTTAAAAATAAAAATAAAAATGTCCCAAAATTAATGTCCAAAGTCCATAAAAAAAAAAAAAAAAAAAAAAAAAAAAAAAAAAAA
>NW_020621603.1:14268891-14273530 GCF_003573695.1 Papaver somniferum | reverse complement strand
TTTTCAACTTTTTTTGTTTTTTTTTATTTTTTTCATGGTATCTCAATCACTCTAATTCACCCTAGCATTGGTAACAACTTGAATCGTGGGCCCCACCTATCACTTAGAGAAACATAGTTTAAAAACAAAATAAAATAAAAATAGAAGTGAAAAGGACTCAACGAGATATGGTGAAACTATCATGTTATTTCTAACATCTGAGATCTGTGCTTTTATGAATAGACTCTTTAGATGTTTCCATCTAATCAGATTGGTTCCTCAAACTTCTACAATCAAAATGCTTCCATCCACTTAGATTAGTTAGTGTAATCCTCAATCGGCATAAATTTCTAGGCTCTGGAGTTTATTTATTGCAACTAAAAGCTAACAAAAAGTGTTTCTTCCCCACCCCCAAACTTAAATCTTACATTGTCCTCAATGTTCTAAGGATGAAAATAAAAGCATGAACAAGGAGAAACTATTACCACTGGAGGGAAAAGAAATAAGGAAGGATATTACCGTATCACATGAACGCGGGAGCCTCCCAGTAAATGCTAAATTTATAGTCATTAGCTAGACATCAAATACCTCAAAAAGAATTTTCACCTTCCAAAGTCGTATACCAATAGTCGAAATAATTGTGGGTCCATAAGACCAAATAGAACTGCCACAAATAGGAGACAAATGCTCAAGATCAGAAAAATGAGCAGATAGAGCACAACCTGATCTAAAGTTTCTCGCAAGACAACTGGATTTATCTGAGGTGCCCACTTGGGCTTCATATGAGTGTCTCGGCAAACAGATTCATCCGAAAAACGGGTCTCTAACATTTGGATTTTCTCCTGGACATTATCAGGCGGATCAGGTTGTGGAGTCTGAATACACTCAAGCGATACCTCAGATGCACTAGGCTTGAGTACCAAGTTAGGGACTTCTATTGGGGATAATTGACAATCTCTACCCCCAAACTTAGAATTTTGGGTGCCTCTACAATGACTAGTCACAATGTTCCTAATTTCTAGACCATCGGGTTCTTGAAAAAGGTCAATTGCTTTCTCTAAGTCATAATCAGGTGGTTCATCCTCAGCTTGCTTCATATATTCTATGGTCCACTCTAAGGCTTCCTTATTTTCTTGAAGCACGGTCTCTGGACTACTTTCCTGATCACTATCCAAATCGGAGGCTATAATCACAGGGAAAGACTCGGGTGGGCCTAAAAATGTATAATTAGACTCCAACTCAGGAGGCTCTTTTAAATAAGGTATTAAGATAAACTCAGAAGCTAGTAATGGTTCGAACCTATCTTTCCATATATCAATATCTAACATAGGAACAGAATCCAACAGAGCATTTACTTGTTCAATGTTACTATCATCGTCGAAATCCAGGCTAAAATGGGATAAACAACTCTCCAATGTATTTTCCGGTACGATGTTTGGTAATGACTCCTGAACTAAGGTTCCTATCATGTTCACCTCTTCAATACATGTGCTATCTAGCTCAGAATGTAGCTTGTTTACATTAAAAATATTCAGCTCAATAGTCATATTACCAAAAGATAGATTCATAATACCATTTCGACAGTTTATGATCGCATTAGACGTAGCTAAGAATGGGCGACCTAAAATCACAGGTATTTGGTTCTCTAGGTCGGGGACAGGTTGGGTATCTAGGACCACGAAATCCACTGGATAAATAAACTTGTCGACCTCAATAAGAACATCCTCGATCACACCACGAGGGATTTTAACGGACCTATCAGCTAACTGGAGTGTTATCTGGGTAGGTTTCATCTCACCAAGTCCTAGCTTAAGGTACACATGGTATGGCAGTAAGTTCACACTGGCTCCTAAGTCAAGCAACGCTTTCTCAACACAGTACTTACCTATTGTACAAGAAATGGTAGGGGACCCTGGGTCTTTATACTTAGGAGTAGTGGTATTCTGAATAATAGAACTCACATGACTAGCTATGAAGGCTTTCTTCTGGACACTGAGCTTACGCTTTCGCGTACACAAGTCCTTAAGGAACTTGGCATAAGAGGGAATTTGCCTAATTGCATCTAATAATGGAAGGTTGATATTAACCTGCTTAAAAACCTCCAATATATCATTAAAGTTGGACTCCCTCTTAGTCGGAACTAGCAGCTGGGGAAACGGGGCTCTGGGAACAAAGTGAGGCTCAACAGGACCCTCATTGGTTTCTTTGGAGACTCTATCAGTCTCCTCATTTTCTGGCTCAGCAGGGTGAACTACAGCATGTTCACTATCAGGCATGGCGACCTTGTTGTCAAATTTCTTTCCACTTCTTAGGGTTGTGACAGCATTCACATGATTGTACGATTTCTCTCCTCTAGGGTTAGGATCAATATGACTAGGGAACCTTCCATCCTCTCTCTCACTTATAAACTTAGCTATTTGTCCAACTTGAAGTTCTAACTTGGCAAGACTCTGGGAAGTATTCTTCAATTCCTGCCTAGTTTCTTGTTGAAAGCTCATGTGGTTCTTTGATAGCATGTCATGGTTACTTACTAACATAGTGATAGCTTCCTCTAAGGTAGAGATCTTTTTCTCGGAAGTGTTCTGAAACTGGGTTTGACCTGAAGAGTTCTTAAAACCAAAACCTGGGGGAGGCTGAGAATTGCTAGACTGGCCTTGATTCTGGCCCTTAGACCAAGAGAAATTAGGATGGTTTCTCCAACCAGGGTTGTAGGTTTCTGAGTATGGGTCAAACTTCTGACGGTTCTCAAACCTAGAGTTGTTATAGACAGCATGGGCTTGTTCTTCACTAACTTTACCTTCCCAAAATGAATTATCGGGCTCTATTCCACAACTATAGACTTGAGAGGCTCTATTAGGTTCAACAAGGGGCCTATTTTTAGACTGACCCATTTCTAAAGCTTCTAACCTTCTGGACAAAGCAGCAAACTTAGCATCTGACGCAAAACTCGTATCTACCATATTGGTGCTACTTCTATTGACCAAGAGTCTTTTAGGGGGTTCAACACAAGATTCCCACTGTTGGGATTTTTCAGTGATAGCTCCTAAGAAGGTAAAAGCATCATCAGCATTTTTACTAGTGAACTCACCAGCGCACATAGACTCACCATGGCTTTGGTCGAATAGTCTAAACCATCATAAATAATCTGTACAAGTTTCATATTATCAAATCCATGGTGAGGACACTGAGATAGGAGATCATTGAATCGCTCTAAAAACCTATAAAGAGACTCTCCCTCTTGTTGCACACTAGCACTAATTTTCTGCCTAACAGCTGCAGTTTTATGCTTAGGGTAGAATTTCATATAGAAAGCAGCAATAAGTTCCTGCCATGTTTCAATAGATTCAGATGGTAGGTTGTTTAGCCAGGTCTTGGCTTTATCTCTCAAGGAAAATGGAAACATCTTAAGTTTCAAGACTTCATCAGTAAGGTCTTTTATTCTAATTGTCCCACAGATTTCCTCAAAGTCCCTAATATGAAAATAAGGGTTCTCATCATCTTTTCCTAAGAATATAGGGATCATTTGAAGAATACTAGGTTTTATCTCAAAATTAGCCGTAGTGGCTGGCAATTTAATGCATGAAGCTCGGTTGGTCCTAGTTGGGAACATGTAATCTTTCAAAGTTGCCATCGCTGGCACAACAGAAGTACTAGGGGTACTTTCCTCACAAAGAGACAGATTCTCAAAACAGAAGTTTCCAAAAACAGGGCTCTCAAAAGAAGAATCTTCGAGCTCCCTGCTTAAATCAGAAGAACTACTAGGTTTTTCGCTAATCAATCGACCTAGAGTATCTCTTTTCCAAGCCCTATTAACAAAATCGGGCATACACTAAAAAGAATTCAAAAAGAAATAAAAAAAAATAAAAAATCCTAACAGGAAGGTTCTAGCAATCACACAGCAGGCTGACTCGAATTTACCACAGCAAACCTAAAGATTTCTAGCAAACAACAAGCATGATGGCTCCACTTAGATTGTTTCTAGACCAGCTTTTAATCCTTCAAAAGGGAATTCGTTACAATTTGAGCAAACCCCTCTGGAATCAATCCGAGTTAAAGAAAGTTGAATCGAGGCGAGGGAAGCTCAGTGGAGCTTTGATACCCAAAACCTCACTGATCCAATGCGGCGCAGTCACGCATTCAACTCGCAGAAAACCGTCAAGAACTTCGAGGTGTGCTTAAAAGAGTAACCAATATTTTTCGAATGATTGTCCTGTTAAGCTCGATACCCTATAGGTCTCTTTCTACTCCAAATTTTAGGCTTAGGGTCGCTTTAGGTTTCGTTTTCCTAAGGCGGGCAAGAAGGGAGCGATGATGAAATCCGAACCCTTATCTTATATGGTCCAGTCCTTGCCCTTTACTAAGAATTTAAAAACAGTCCATATTCAAGTCCTCAGCATATATTCACCTTAAGGAGTCCAGTAACCCGCTTGCAGGAGATTCGCGGGTGTTTAGAATTTTACCTCCCGTACCAGACGGGCGAAGAACCGCTGAAGTCGACTCGGGCCACGACTCCTATGCCGTGTGCGAACCCGAGGGGCCGAGACGATATCGTAATCGTCATCCTTCCCTGCAAATAGTTTATATTTAAGGGTACCCTTCTGTAGGGTTTAAAAATAAAAATAAAAATGTCCCAAAATTAATGTCCAAAGTCCATAAAAAA
>NW_020621603.1:13855390-13911912 GCF_003573695.1 Papaver somniferum | reverse complement strand
TTTTAAGAAACACTTTTGATACATATACAAAAAGAAACAAAAGATTACATGACACTTTGCAAGAGGTTGCCCTTTTTTATGCACCCAGTTAAATTCGATGGTTGTCTTTCTTAATGTAACCTCCACCTTCTATCCCAACCAACCAAAGAACAAGCTAGTCAAGTTTCGTTCAGTATTCTAAAGTGATTGGCAATCGTAACTTCCTATCAAACACCTTGAAGATCGAGGCCATACATGTATTGGTAGATCGTGCGCGTGCAAATTTCTTATCACTATGTGAATTGTGCTAGAATCAGGGTGCCTAAATATCTAGACTAAGACTCCTAATAAAAATACATATTTGCACAAGAGTCAACATTTCAAGGTAAATGAGCTCCATTTTTATGATTTTTTTCAATTTTTTAATTTTTCTTTTTTTTTAAATTTTGATTTTTTAATTTTTTTTCAAAAAGAAGAAGGAGTTCGTTTTCAATTATAGCATATTATCGTGGCATCTACTCTATACCCCCAAACCTAAACTAAACATTGTCCTCAATGTTTCAAAATATGGAAAGAATTAAAATGCAACATATGGAAAGGGACATGCTGAGTAGAGTAAAAGGAGAGAGAATACCCGATTTCGGCGAAAGCAGAATTAAAACTCCGTTATTCAAGGCAAAAATCCAACATATTTCAGCCGAGATCATATTGGATTAGCAAAATATATACAAATGGAAAAAAGGTTTTTTAAGAAATTTTATCTACTGGATTATATACAAAAATTTCACCATACACCAAAAGTCTAAAGAGTTGAGGATCAACCCAAAAGACAAAGTGTAGAGGTTTCAACAGCTTCACACAATAATAATATGATAGGCATGCAAGTGAAGCTGTGAAACAAAATGAGCTACCCCCAAACCTGGATTTTTCAACGGATAAAATTTTGGAAACAAAATCTCGCAGTTTTGGGGGTTCATCATGTACAAGGTCTAACTCGAAATGCACTTTGCTATGGACGGGCAAACATGCAATTTCCAACTGTGGTTCCTCAAAGATATTATATTTAAATGCAAAATGGTCCAAGAGGACTTTGGAAGCACACAGTTCCAAACCTAGATTAGGCATTCTCAGAAAAATTGGTTTTACAATATTGGTACAAACCAAATCTAGGTTGGGTGGAAGGCCATCAGATTGTGACTCATGTAGGAGAATAGGTACGTCATTATCAATCAAATCAAAATCTCCTAAATCATCTACACATGTCACATCATGCTCACAATCATCAATCAAATTAGCAAGTTCACACTCAGAATCATCAACATCATCAACATATTTGTCCTCATGCATCGGCAATTCAATGGAAACATCACAATGTGACCTAGGTAGAGAATCAGACACATCACTTATATTTTCATGCATAATAACATTAGTGTCTACAGAAGATTCAACTATTCCTATGTCATGCTCATCTTCACAGAATAATTGTACGAATCCCATGTCAATATCAAAATCATATGAATTACAATGAGTATTAGAAAAAACAACATTCATGAAGGTCGAGGGCGAGAAGCCATATGTTATTGAACCAACAGGTTCCACAATATTTTCATGTTCTTCTAACATATCATCATAATCATCATCATGGTAGCATGCATATTGGTCCTCATTAAAAGTGGTGGTGTCGTTAGTCGATTCATGTTCCTCTAAATTAGGTTCATATTCAACATCATTTTCATGAATGGTACTAGACACTTCATTAGGGACAACATACATTTCCTCATGAATTTCCTCCTTTTGTAGGTGAAGCAAAATCTGATCTAAATATGCCTGAATTCGTGATGTAGATCTATCGAAGTTTTGCTCACTGAGTCTGAAAGCTTCTGTGGTGGAGTCTAAATTCATGGGAGTACAAAATTCTTCATGTTCAAATTGTGGTGATTGGTACATGTGTGCATGGTCATTAGGGTTTATAAAATATTGATCGCAACCCTCAAAGGATTGATTATGTTCCCAATGACTACCATTCTCACAATTTATGGGCATTTCATACCTTGGATTTTCTCTAGATTGCCTAAAATTATGCAAAATATGACAATTCTCAACAGGGTGGTCTAAACTACCACATGCGGGACATGCATAGATTTCAGGTTGCCTAAGAAAATTAGATGTGACAGATTCCTCATGTGATTGCATTTCTAAAGCTGCGATTCGAGCTTCTAATTGATCCACAAGAGATGATTGTGTGAGTGAGGCACTAGCAAAATGTTCATTTTCACGTTGTGGCAAACGATGCATGTGCGAATAGTCAGTAGGGTTCATGTATTGAAGCTCGGGACTTTGAAAATGTCCATAATAATTCCTATGACTATTGACATCATGGTCTATGGGAGGTTCATAACGTGAAGTATGTCCACACACAAGTTCTCTAAGGGATTTGTTGTATTCCCCAACTGTAGACCAAGATCTAGACATGATTGGGTTCAAAAGCTAAGTAACTATGTTACAAAGCCCAAAATTTGGTTTTTAATGGGTTTGGATTTTTGGGAAAAATTTGGTTTTTATGGGAATGAAAAACATTTGGTTTTTGATGGGAAACATTTGGTTTTTATGGGGATAAGCCCACTGTTTTGGTTGTGCTTTGGTGAGGCAATGGGTTTGGGGAACTGTTGTGAAACAGAGCCCAACTTTCGGCCTAGAGTTTGGGTACACGGCCCACTAACGACTTCAGCAAGCCCAGAAACTAATGAAGCCCAGCTGAGTTGGTAGGTTCAGTTAACCTTGTTTAGGTTGTTTGTTGGGTTTTTGAAACCCAAAATTTTGATAGGGACAATCCCACAGTTAAGCTCAAATACAAACCCAAAAGTTAACTTAAATTACAAGCCCAACAAAAAAAATGGAAAAAATTATTACAAGCCCACAAATTAAAAATGGAAGCCCACAGGATGGGTTCTCTTAATGGGTTTAGGCTTACCTTTGAAGCACAGCCCAGCTGCTCAGTTTGGTTGCAAAAGCCCAGTTGGGCTTTAGATCATCCTAAGCTTTGGCTTTTCTGAGGCCCAGTTGGGTATTTCAGTTGCAAAGCCCAGTTGGGCTTTGTTCTTTTTCAGCTGCTTGGAATCAGCCCAGTTGGGCTTTGGATCATAGCAACAGCAGGACCAGCAGGGGGTAGCAGCAGCTTGCCTTTGCACAGCAGCAACAGCTGAGGCACAGCAGCAGGACCAGGAACAGCAGCAGGATCAGGAGCAGCAGCAGGAGAAGCAGCTCAGCTCTATTTGGGCTTCACAGCAGCACATCAGCACCAGAGGTTTGTTCTCAGCCTCACAGCAAGGTCACAGCAACAACAGCAGGGGCAACAGCTTCAGCAACAGGAGCAATTCAGCAGCAACAGGCTGCAACAGCAGCACCACAAGCACCTGGCAACTCAGAGAAGAGGTTCAGTTCCCAGAATGATGCAGTTGAAGCAAAGGAGAAGAGATTATGCAAATGATGCAGATGCACTAGAGGTGGTACTAAGTTACAGCTACAGATGCAATATGCAAGATGAGTACACTAAGATGCTTATCAGAACTACACAGCAGGTATGAGCATGCAAAGAACAGCAAGAAAAACTTCAAAAACACGGCAGCCAAGTCCCCGGCAGCGGCGCCAAAAACTTGGTGTGGTTAGAAAACACACAAAAACTCTTGCAAGTATACAAGGCCAAGTTTTAGTATAGAAAGTAAGCAAGGGATCATTCCACAGAGACTTGGGGTGTATTGAAGTTTCCTAGATAGTCTGAGCTAGTGACAGGCAGTGAAGTTAAGAGACAACGAAACAAAGAAAATTCAGTGGCAGTGAGCCAAAGGCAGTGGCAAAGAAAAAGAAAAACTTAACCAAAACAGAACATGGGAAAGAAATTGTGGATGGGAAGTGTAAGGAGATGGATGAGAATTCCCTTCACCTAGCTAGTTTGCCTAGGTCAGGTTTTTGTCATATGGTTAGTTAACTAACCTTACAGCCTTAGCTAACCCCTAGTATTGGCTGTCTGTTTAAGGCACAACCAATCACAGACTAACTAGGCAGTGGCTTACTAACTAATGTAGCTGTTTAACCCCTTAGAGCCACCACTAACCCCTAGCATTAGTGGTCTTCTTACAGCACCACTAATCACAAGTCAGTTGGGCTTTTAGGAATCTAACTAGCCTAAGCTATTTTGAGTTCAACAAAAACCATCCTAATAGCTAACCATCATGGTTCAGTTGTCTTCTCTGAGGTTTAAACAGGGAAAATACAGGATCATGTGAAGAGACATTACAAACATGCTAATTAACACAAACATAACATGACAGATGGATACAAAACATCACAGGAACAAACATCACACACAGAACACAACAGGATATTACACTAAACATGAACACAACATGAACAGCACAAAAATGATCATTAACAGAACTTGGTTCTGGACACACTGGCTAATCCAGGCATAAAGTTTTACAACAACACCCACAAGGCTATTTATACCCACAGACCCCATTTCCCCAAAATACAAAATTAGGGTTCTTCACCCAAATAATCCCCAAATTGAAAACATTAAAATAATTGGGATTTCTCACCTAATTCACCTAATTCGGCCATACCCATATCATCTCTGTTCTTCTCCATGCTTTTTCAATTGAAAATTGGGGGCAATTTCCCAAATACCTAATTTGGCAGAGAAATTAGGGTTTGAAATTAAACTCACCTAACATGTGATTTGACGAGTCTTCTTTCGACCCATTCTTCCCATTGCTGTTCTACTCCTCTCCATGCTTTCTAATTGAATTTCCAACTCGTCCTATTTTATTGATTTCTTCCCTAGGTTTTTAGAGAGAAATTAGGGGAGAAAACTATATAATAGGAGGCTAGAACAAGGGGGTAATGATGGAGAAAGATAGGGGTGATGATGGTGGAGGTGTGGTGGTGGCAGTGGAGTTGAAGAAGGTGGTGGCGTACATGGTGGTTGCAGAGCTCTCTGCACATGGTAAGGTGGAGAGGAAGAAGTCGATGGTTTGGGAGAAGGGTGCGTTTGGGTAGCTGGTATAGGGTTTGGTGTTCCAGTGTGTGGCGGGTTCATCGATTTTTGATGTTCAGCAAGACTAAGCCGTGAGATGTGGAGATGGTAGGTAGATCGGACGGTGATGCGGAGGCAAGCGAGGAGCGACCGTCGGATGAAGTGATACAACGAAACGAACGGTGCTAGATTAGGTTAGGTGCTGTAGTGTAAGGCGGAGATATCAAACTTTGATGAACAGCAAGGGAGCAACCGTTGGATTCAACTACCATCTAATCTGAAGGCTTGGAATTTCAGCGCTGTGGTGCTTGGCAGAGACTTCAGATTTTGATGCTCTATGAAGGAGCGACCATCGGATGCTTCTGAGAACTGATCTGATGGCTGAGAACGGAGGCGTTTTTGTGTGTAGAAAATGAGGTTGTGCGCACCATTCTTCGCGGCTTCCTTGCGTGATTTCTCCCGGCTTTTCACTACTTTTCTGCTCTTTTTGCTCCGCAAGTCATCCAGACTTTATTTATTACCTAAAAATGCAAAATTAAGTAAGAAAAATATTTATTCTTGAAAACAATGAAAATACAGAATATGGGATAAAATGTAGAATTAATGCACAAAAGATGAGTTAAATGCCAACAAAAAGGGATAAATATATACATTATTTGGCACTCATCACTTTCCCACCCTAATTTCTAACGTTACCTCACCCTTTGGGCGGGTTGATGACCCATTGAAGCCAAATATGTTGTAAGTGGAGGGTACGAGACATAAGTCTTTGGGACCCATTTGTTTAAATGTTTCATAGAATAATATCTCCACAGAACTGCCGCCATCGATCAAGATTCTGGGCATCGCCCATTGCAGTGACTTGTTTTTTGTTTCCTCGCCCTCGTGCTCGGGGAGTGCAATTTCCATCGTGACCACTAGTGGGTCTGTGTGGTCTTGACCTCCTTCCGGTGCTTCTGAGGCTGAAAAGGTAACGGGAAGTTTCATCCATTCCTCCAATTGGGGTTCTCTGGTTGCATTGAAAACTTCATCGTCGTTGAAGTTTCATTTATGAAGTTTTCTAGTAATATTTCCTTCTCGTACGGGGGTGGATATCGCCAAGTGTGATATGGTATTACATCCTAAGTATTGTGCCTCGCGGGGGATCTCCACACGATGTATGGGTTCCCCAGTGGTGGGTGGGGATGTCGGTCGTGCAATGTATTCTTGGATCTTTCCCTCGTTAATCATGTCTAATAGCACCTTCTTTAAGTTCATACACGAGTCTGTCGTGTGGCTGTGAAATTGGTGTAATTCACAGAAGTCAGTCCTATTTTTAATTCGTTCTGGTTGCTGACCTCTGTTCCATGGATAAGTGATTTTAGGTTGTCCGTCGATCTTCTTGAGGATCTCGGATATGGGGGTATTCAATTTTGTATAGACTGGATCAATGAAATTTCCCTTCTTCTGTTGGGCCTAGTCTCTTCCTTTCCATCCTCCAGTCCGATGTTTGTCGAATTGGGTTGACTTATTGTTGGATCGCCCTGCTCCTTGGGCTAGCACTGGAGGGTTATGTGGTTCTACCACATTTGTTCCTCTACTAGTTCCTTTTGCCATCTTGTCATAAGTTCCATCCTGGAATTCCTCCAAGGCTATGTATTCCTCTTGGATTTCTCTTAATTTGCCCAAATTTTCGGCATGGACTCATACATGCGGACAAATAGGGGGTCCGTATTTCTAAGGCTGTTCTTAAAACCTAAGATCGCGTAATCTGCACGGACCTTTCCGATCTCAGCACATAGTTTTCTCCATCGTGTCACCAGGGAACGGAGCGATTCGTTTGGTCATTTAGATATTTGAAACAGCGCATCAACTTCTGGTCGGATTCGACTGTTATGAATATATGTTTCTAAAAACAGCTCGGATAGGTGAGCAAATGATTTGACTGAGCCTTTGGGTAGATTTTTATACCATAATAGGGATTCATCTCTTAGACTAGCCGTGAAAAATTTACTCAACACCACATCGTAGTGGTCCCATTGGGTCAGTGTCATACGATAAGTCTTAAGGTGCTCAATTGCATCTCCTGTTCCTGTGAACGGGGGTGTGAACACCGGTAGGGAGCATTTCCTTGGGAATGACAATCTTAGTATATTTTCAGATAAGGGAGATTGTCCTGCTTCTTGCATGACTACTGCCAACTTATTATTCTCATGCTTCCCTGTAGCTTCTCTATACATTGCTTCGAGTCGGTTTACTCGGGCTTGGAGTTCATCCTCATTCACCTGGTTTCGGCCTTCTTTCTTCTTCCCAGAGCTCTCTCGGGCGAGAAAGATGGTTCATGGTGGCGATGCCTTGATCGCCATGAGTCATCGTATGATTGTTCAACGTATGACACAATCTTAGAGCGAGTTGACCTCGAGTTCTCCCTCGTTTTGGGTTTGTGGCTGCAAGATTCTCGGTCTCGTACTCAATATTTACTTCGTCGATTTGGTTCTTGTTTCGTCTATGTTTGGAATCAACATCTGATGACCCCTCGGATAGGCTATCCTCGTGGTCGGGCATACCTCTAATTCCCTTAGGAAATCGATCTGTTGTTTCCTCGTTCGAGGTGTCAGGGATGTTAATTCGTTCGTCGTCTTGCAGATGATCGAAAGGGTTTTCCTCCTCTGGGATTTCTTCAATGGCGGTGAGTGGTACCTTCTTTGTTACTTTGCGTTTTCGCCTACGGTTTCTTGGTAGGCTTGGGAATGTGTGTAAAATAAGAGAATAGGAAGAATCCTACTTGTTAACCGCAAGTGCACGGTGTCGATTGTAGCTTGTGCAAATACGGGTCGAATCCACAGGGACTAGGGTGTGAGTTGAAGTTTCCTAAGCTAATTCTCTAAACTAAATGACCTAACTAAACAAGGATATGAAAACTAACAGTGAATTGAACTAACAGAATTAAACAAGACACTAACAGGACATGAAACATCAAATATTGATCAAACTAAACAGTGATGGATTTTGGATGAAAGTGAGTTTTGGAAACTAGGGCTTGGATTCCCCTCTCCACCTAAGCTAAGTCCTCCAACTATGTTCTTATCCCTTGTTAGTTATCAGTGAGCTTCTAGGCTCACTGATTAACTAGATGACAGTTGCGGTTCAAAGCCGGCTGTTCATCTAAGGGTTGGTCTAGAAAGATTACTAAGAACACTAAGATGAATCTAATCCTAGTAGTAGTTGGGGCTCTCACACTGCAACTACCCGCAGAGAAGCTTGCTTAGTGTTTTAACAACCTAAAAGGATATTCAATCCTAGACAGTTCAAGCACAACAAGATCAGAGCATGGATGGGACAAATACAATTGAAATTTACAAAATAATTTAAACTAAGAACTAACCCTTGAGGCACTGGCTGTTCCAGTCCTCTTGGGTGAAGCACTGGCTAGCCCAGGAATATCTTTTACACACACCTACAACATATATTTATAGTTACAAGCACTCAATTAGGGTTACAATAATTTTCCCCCAAATCAGAGAAATTAGGGTTATTGATTTACCTAATTTGATGGAATGATAACTACTCCATGCGTCGACCCATTCTTCTTCTGACTCTCCTGCTCCTCTCCATGCCTTCCAATTGCTTTTCTAACTCGACCTAATTCATCAATTTCTCTCCTAGGGTTTCAGAGAAAGAAAAGAAGAGAGATTGATGAAATAGATAGGTAGGGAAATGATGGGAAAGAAGATGGGTTGTAGTTGGTTTGGTTGTGGAGTAGTTGAGAAAGGTGGTGGAGGTGATGATGGTGGTTCAGGCGATGGGGAGTGGTTCTGCAGACGGGGGTGAGGGAGGTGAAGTCGATGGAGAAGAAGGAGGGGAGTGTTTGGTTGATGGGTATAGGTATTAGGTGCTTGGGTGTGTGGCGGGGATATCAAGCTTGATGATTTGTGAAACTCAGCCGTTGGATGTGGAATTGATAGATCAATCTGACGACGAGATAGAAGGGAGCTTGTAGCGACCGTTGGATGTATAATACATCAAAATTAACGGCGCAGATTAGAGTTAGGTGTTGTAGTGTGAAGCAGGATCTTCAGATTTTGATGCACGACGATGAGGCGACCGTAGGATGCTGAGATGATCCAATCTGACGGCTACAGGAGAAGTGGGCTATGGATATTGGAAATTGGTTTGGGTAAGGGTTTTGGTCCTTGGGTATGCCAAGCCCATATCTTCTTTAAGAACAATTCTTCCTTGTTAAGCCCATTTCTAGCCTTTTGGTCTTGTGCACAACATTCCTCGCGGCTTCCACCACTTTTCTGCTCTTTTCGCTCCGTAATTCCATCCAAACTTTATTTAGAACCTAAAAATACAAAATTAATTAAGAAAAGTATTTATTCTTGAAAACAATGAAAATACAGAATATGGGATAAAATGGAGAATTAGAGCACAAAAGATAAGTTAATTGCCAACAAAAATATATAGAAATATACACTTTTTAGCACTCATCAAATACCCCCAAACCTTAATTTTACTTGTCCTCAAGTAAAACAAAACTAAGGAAATCCTACCTATACCACTGTCGCTGGTCTCTCGAATGCATTTAGCGTATGCACTAAGCCTTTTAAACCACTAAGTGTCCCTAGTGGACGAGTTGAAGTCTCGTGAAGGTTTGCTTAGAACGTACCTACAAAGTTCTAGGACAAAATATAAGCTCAGATTCCATCAAATGTGACATGTGCAAGACAGTAGAAGCTCACAGCAAAATGGAGATGTCAATCTAGCTATCAAAGGCACAATCCTAGCACTGATAACAACTAAAGACATGTGATAAGAGTGTAAAGTGTATCTACACATGTGTAACGAAAGATCGGATGTTATGACTACTAATCACCAAGAGATAGTTTCTCAGGCTAAGAACTGAGGTCGAAATCTAGCTAGCTGTCCGGACTTTACGAGAATTGTGAATGAGTTGGAGGTATTTCACAATTACTCGCGTTGTACATCAATGGCATACACCCTTCCTTTCTTATTACAATAAAACAATAAAAGATGACTCTTTACATGACTCTTATTTACATTGACTACTCTCTTTTATTTTTGGAACAAGAGAGGATGGAATTGATAAATACTTGATTATTTTTTTTTTGATTTTTTTTGATTTTTGATATTTTTCTTAATATATACATCTTTTTTTTAACAAGCAATACTTTTGATACATATACAAAAGGAAACAAAAAATTACATGACTCTTAGCAAGAGGTAGCCCTTTTTGATGGACCAAGTTAAATTCGATGGTTGTTTTTCTTAATGTAACCTCCACCTTCTATCCCAACCAACCAAAGAACAATATAGTCAAGTTTCGTTCAGTATTCTAAAGTGATTGGCAATCGTGACTTCCGATAGAACACCTCGAAGATCGAGGCACATGTATTGGTAGATTGTGCGTGTGCAAGTTTCTTATCACATGTGAATTGTGCTAGAATCAGGGTGCCTAAATATCTAGACTAAGAATCCTTATGTTTACATACATGCACAAGAGTCAACATTTCAAGGTAAATGAGCTCCATTTTTATGTTTTTTTTTTTCAATTTTTTAATTCTTTATTTTGATTTTTTCATTCTTTTCATTTTTTTTTTAACAAAAAGAAAGAGTTCAGTTTTCAATTATAGCATGTGATCGTGGTATCTATACCATACCCCCAAACCTAAACTAAACATTATCCTCAATGTGCCAAAATATGAAAAGAATTATAACATACGAAGAGGATTATGCTGAGTAGAGAAAAAGGAAAGAGAATACCCGATTTGACGGCGAAAGCAAAATTAGAACTCCGTTATTTAAGGCAAAAATCCAACATATTTCAGTTAAGAGTCACATTGGATTAGCAAAATATTTACAAAAGAAACAAAACGATTTAACTAAGAAACTATCTACTAGATTCTATACAAGAAAATTTGGTTTTTAATGGGATTGGACTTTTTGGGAAAAAATTGGTTTTGTCGGAAGACATTTGGTTTTGATGGGAAAAAGAAAAATTTTGGTTTTTAGGGAAACATTTGGAAAACTTTGGTTTTTGTGGGATAAAAACATTTGGTTTTTAATGGGTTTTGAAAAGAAAAATTTGGTTTTAAAATCGGGAGCAAGCCCACATTGGTGGAAGAATGCACAGCCCACTAGAAATTTGAAAACAGCCCACAACTTGTGTGAAGTGAAGCCCAACGAATTAGTTTGAATTGAGCCCAGCAAAAGGTTTTGAAAAAGAAGAGGTCCAACTGTTTGGGTTCAGGAGCCCAGAAGGGTTGTTTTTGGAGCCCAAATTTGTTTTAAAAACTTTGATTCTTAGGCCCATTGTTGGTGAGTAAATCTCACCGTTGGTTTTTTGGAATTTTGAAAGTTTGGCCCACTCGAAGTTTGGTTCAGGCCCACAGTTCAGAAACAAGCCCAGAGTTCAGAAACAGTTGGGTTTTTTGGGCTAGTAGTTAACTGGAATGCGAGGCCCAGCTGGGTTTTAAAACTTTAAAACGTTTTTCAAATTTTTGGTCTGGGTCTAAGCTCACAATGTAGGGGTTTAAAGTTCAGTTGAGTCTAAGCCCACAAATGGTTGAAGCCCACAGTTTAAAAAGATTTCAGTTTGAGGCCCAAAATGTAACTAAGTCCACAGTCCAATTCACAAGCCCATAATCACTTTTATAATTTACACAGCCCAAAAAGAAGTGCAACTGGGTTTGAAAATGGTTGTCAACTTTTGTTTGGGTCAAGCCCACAGTTCAGTTCAATCTAATTTACAAACCCAGAAAATTTTACACAAGCCCACAGTTTAGGCTTACTCTTGTAGCACAGCCCAGCTGTTCTGTTTTAGTTGCACAGCCCAGTTGGGCTTGGTTCACAACAGCAAGTTCAGCCCAGCAGCAGGCTTCAGTGGGTAGCAACAGTCAGCCCACAGCACCAGCTCACAGAACAGGAGGCACATCAACAGAGATGGAGAAGATAGCAGCATATGCAACAAGGGAAAGCAGCACAACTAGCCACAACAACAAGTCAGGCAGCAACATGCCAGCATCAAGGTGGCAAGCCCAATGGTACCTGCACTCAACAGAGATGATCAGTCTCTTTGAAGAAAAGTGAGGCAGAAGCAAGGGAAGAATGCAATAATGAATATGCAGTGCAAGATGCAAATGCAATGCAAGATGATGCAAATATGAAGATGAAGATGAAAACTAAGTTACAACTAAAGATACAAAATTACAGCTACACTAAAACAGCAACATTAAAGCTACACTAAGTTACACTACAGGTGGTACTAAGATACAAAACTACAGCTACATTAATCTACACTAAGTTACAGCAGGTTGAAAACAGAAAAGCAAGAGCAATTTTTTTTTTCAACTACACAGCACCAGTCCCCGGCAACGGCGCCAAAAACTTGGTAAGCTTGGGAATGTGTGTAAAATAAGAGAATAAGAAGAAGCCTACTTGTTAACCGCAAGTGCACGGTGTCGATTGTAGATTGTGCAAATACGGGTCGAATCCACAGGGACTAGGGTGTGAGTTGAAGTTTCCTAAGCTAATTCTCTAAACTAAATTACCTAACTAAACAAGGATATGAAAACTAACAGTGAATTGAACTGACAGAATTAAACAAGACACTAACAGGACATGAAACATCAAATATTGATCAAACTAAACAGTGATGCATTTTTGGATGAAAGTGAGTTTTGGAAACTAGGGTTTGGATTCCCCTCTCCACCTAAGCTAAGTCCTCCAACTATGTTCTTATCCCTTGTTAGTTATCAGTGAGCTTCTAGGCTCACTGATTAAATAGATGACAGTTGCGGTTCAAAGCCGGCTGTTCATCTAAGGGTTGGTCTAGAAAGATTACTAAGAACACTAAGATGAATCTAATCCTAGTAGTAGTTGGGGCTCTCACACTGCAACTACCCGCAGAGAAGCTTGCTTAGTGTTTTAACAACCTAAAAGGATATTCAATCCTAGACAGTTCAAGCACAACAAGATCAGAGCATGGATGGGACAAATACAATTGAAATTTACAAAATAATTTAAACTAAGAACTAACCCTTGAGGCACTTGCTGTTCCAGTCCTCTTGGGTGAAGCACTGGCTAGCCTAGGCATATCTTTTACACACACCTACAACATCTATTTATAGTTACAAGCACTCAATCAGGGTTACAATAATTTTCCCCCAAATCAGAGAAATTAGGGTTATTGATTTACCTAATTTGATGGAATGATAACTACTCCATGCGTCGACTCATTCTTCTTCTGACTCTCCTGCTCCTCTCCAAGCCTTCCAATTGCTTTTCTAACTCGACCTAATTCATCAATTTCTCTCCTAGGGTTTCAGAGAAAGAAAAGAAGAGAGATTGATGAAATAGATAGGTAGAGAGGTAGGGAAATGATGGGAAAGGAGATGGGTTGTAGTTGGTTTGGTTGTGGAGTGGTTGAGAAAGGTGGTGGAGGTGATGATGGTGGTGCAGGCAATGGGGAGTGGTTCTGCAGACGGGGGTGAGGGAGGTGAAGTCGATGGAGAAGAAGGAGGGGAGTGTTTGGTTGATGGGTATAGGTATTAAATGGTTGGGTGTGTGGCGGGGATATCAAGCTTGATGATTTGCGAAACTCAGCCGTTGGATGTGGAATTAATAGATCAATCTGACGGCGAGATAGAAGGGAGCTTGTAGCGACCGTTGGATGTATAATACATCAAAATTAACGGCGCAGATTAGAGTTATGTGCTGTAGTGTGAAGCAGGATCTTCAGATTTTGATGCACGACGATGAGGCGACCGTAGGATGCTGAGATGATCCAATCTGACGGCTACAGGAGAAGTGGGCTATGGATATTGGAAATGAGTTTGGGTAAGGGTTTTGGGCCTTGGGTATGCCAAGTCCATATCTTTTTTAAGAACAATTCTTCCTTGTTAAGCCCATTTCTAGCCTTTTGGTCTTGTGCACAACATTCCTCGCGGCTTCCTTGCGTGATTCCTATCGGCTTCCACCATTTTTCTGCTCTTTTCGCTCCGTAATTCCATCCAAAATTTATTTAGAACCTAAAAATACAAAATTAATTAAGAAAAGTATTTATTCTTGAAAACAATGAAAATACAGAATATGGGATAAAATGGAGAATTAGAGCACAAAAGATGAGTTAATTGCCAACAAATATATAGAAATATGCACTTTTTAGCACTCATCATTTCTCTGTTTCATCTTTTTATTACGCCTTTCTAATTTCATCATTTTCTTATCCTGGGCCTCTTGGGTTTTCAGGATGGCTGCGATAGCAGCATTAGCATCGGCGAGGTGTGAAGGGCTGTCCTTCTTGGCCTCACCGTTTGTTGTTTGTCTCGGAAAGCGGCTCAACCCTCCTGGCTGAGTAAGATGAATATCATCACGCTTCTCGAAGGGGTTTCCCTCGCTTTTGGAGCTAGAATTATTAGTTATTCCTTCCCGATATTGGTCATCGGGTTGTCCCTCGTCTGGGATCAAAGCCTCGCCTGGCTCCATGTCGTCGAGTCCTTCTGTTTGGGCTCCACCATTTTCTCCTTGGATCGCACGAGTAGATCGTCGTGTCACCATTACCTTCCCTGCAACATATGCAATAATGCTTAATTTGTCTTTTCTTTTAGAAAATTGGGACCCTAAATTTGCAGGTCACATGCAATTACTAAGTCATAGTTCAGACTGGACAATTTAGTACAGGAAGACTTTGCAGTAGATTTTGGAGACATATGAAAATGTCAAAACATTTCCTCTTTGCATGAGGTATTGATGATGGAGAAAAGGTGTTTTTCCAGTCCCCTCTTTTCGAGGAAATATCTCCTTCATCACGCCATACCCCTATGGGGAAAGAATCTAATTATGACGATTGAGTACGTTTTCCCATTCTAGGAAATATATCTCATCATCTTTTAACTTATGATTTCAAACAAACTTTGAGTTTGATGACTGATTATATACTCATTAGATCCTCCCCTTGACTTAAATTTAAATTTTTAAGAAGGAGATTCCAAGATTATGGTGAGTTTGATGATGAACATCATGAAAATTTCGTCTTTTTCAACTCTCATAAGGTGATTGCTTCCTTATGTGGCCTACTGACTAGCATCTCTTCCCAGCTCTTTCATGGAGGAGATCGTTTAAGCACCGAAGCATTTAAAACTTCATATTTACTCTGATCTACAACTCTCCCGAGCTATTTGAGGAAGACTTTAAAAATCTTAAAAATAACAAGAAATCTTAAAGAAAGTTAGTGAAAAAACGTAGGTCTGTTGATCTTGAGGTTCTTCTAGACTTATCAGATCATGAAGATCATTTTTGAGTCCGAGCTCTACTCATTCATCTTAACAGAAATCTACTTTGTAGTGTGAAAACACTTCTCTTACAGAGATTATGAAAATAATATAGAGATGTTGTTAGGGAGGTAGATTAGATCTTCATACCTCCCTATTTCTAGCGCCAAAATGTAGCTGCATATTTTCTGACTACTACACCCAAGTAAGATTAAAGACTAAAAACTACTTAAACATACAAGATTCAACATGAACAAGATGTAAATAGCATGAAATGTAAAGATTGACACAAGCATATAACGTGGTTCGGCCATGAAGACCTACATCCACGGAGAAGAAGATGTTTTCTTATTGATTATAAGGTCTTACCCTTGAAAGTGTTACAGATCTCTTCTAGATTTATCACTTTCTCTCTATCTAAATCTCTCTCAGGAATATACTGTAGAAAGACCATCTAAGATTACATAAGTTGTCCATCTCCTGGTACATGGACTGTTATTTATAGACAGAATAAACTCGTGGTCGCTTGATCGTCCGAGTTGGGTGAGCTGTCTTCCATCGTCCTGGCTCCCTCGGACTCGTTCTATACCGTCCCTCGCGATGGAATACTTGGTCCTCCCTTCGAGTTGTCTCGCTCTCTCTTGGATTGTGTTTCCCTTCTATGGAGAACCTCTTGCTCCATCGCTTCTGGGTCGTAGTATAGATCGTCCGAGTCTTCCGTCACGATGCTCAACTACCCAAGTCTCGTTCTTATCCTTCATTAATTCGATCTTTCTTTTTAGACTTGGCCGTCTGAGCAGATTAGACCTTTATACACACGCGTCATTCATGTGGCGCTTGTGCAGTTGCCTCGACTGAGACAAACCCTTCTTTTCAGAGGATCATTCAGTGTTCCAACCTCCTCATCTTACCATGTATTCATCCCTTGGGATGTTGACACGTGGTCGTCGGGTATTTTACCCACACACCTAAAATTACCCAAACCAGCAGAAATAGTTTTCACCCATAAAGTGCGTAATATCCTGCTGGGATCAAAGATGTAAGGAGCGCAACTGTACCTTGAATCAGTGTGAGATTGATTAGAGTTCAACTACAGTCCAGTCTGATGTTAATTGGTAGTAGGCTAGTGTCTGTAGCATCTTAATACAGTGTGGTGTTCAATATGGACTAGGTCCCGGGGTTTTTCTGCATTTGCGGTTTCCTCGTTAACAAAATTCTGGTGTCAGTGTTATTTCTTTTCCGCATTATATTTTGTTATATAATTGAAATATCACAGGTTGTGCGTTAAGATCAATCAATTAGAATATCCAACCTTGGGTTGTTGATTTACATTGATTGACACTTGAACATTGGTCTTTGGTACCGTTCAAATTATTCCTCTTATTCAATCGGGCTCGAAGATTTCTATTTGCTGATTGGGGATTGAATTAAGAGTTAGAGATATTAAACTCTTTGATATACTTTACTCTAGATTGAGTATGACTGTCTAGTTGATTCTCTAGAAAGTATAATGGAGTAAGTCCGCTCAGATTGCCAAACGAATTGTTGGGTGTCGTTGTTAGACCCCCGCATTTTCAATTGGTATCATAGATGGCAAACACGTTAAATACCTTAAAAGTCTGTGTTTGTAGAGATCTGATATGGACAAAGGTGCTATCTCTATAAACGTACCACCAGTCTTCGATGGCTCAAATTACTTGTGGTAGAAAATTGCTATGTGTGCCTTTCTTCAAGCGCGTGATTTTCAATCATGAGATTATGTAATTAATGGCTCTGATGCTCCCGTTGTGGCACTAGGTAATGCAGCCGTTTCAAAGAACATTGGTGAATACAATGCTGCCGCGGTACTTGATGCAAAGTAAAACTCCGACGGTTTGAATGCCATCATACATGGCATTACCCCAGATCTTCAGCACCATGTGACAACGTGCACTAGGTCTAAATATGCTTGTGATATCTTAGAAACCGTATTTGAAGGAAATACTAGTGAACATGAAGCTAGGTTTCAAAACCTTAATCCGATTGGGAAAACCTTCGTATGGCAGATGAAGATTCATTTGATGAGTTTAATCACAAAGTGTCTGAAATTGTTAATGCATCTTTTGCATTGGGTAAGACTATTCCTGAAAAGGACATTGTGATGAAAATTCTCAGATCGCTGCCATCTAGATACGATTCTAAGAAGGATGCCATCGTTGAAGGAAATAACTTTGATACTCTTTACAGAAGTACTCTTGTGGGAAATATTAAATTACTTGATGTTGATCATAGTACAGTTGGAACTTCTGCATTCAATACTGTAATCGTTCCAAGCGAAGCCTCTAATTTGTCATGGGCTGATGAATGATGTTCTAGTCATGTTGATTTTAATAAATCACTGATAACACAAAAGATCAAGGATATGGTAATGAAAAGCAAAAGATGGGAGAGATTGTATTCTCTCTCTATTGCTTCTGATGATTCAAGTCAAGAAAAATCTCAGTGTCACAATGGGTTACATACTACTGCAGTGTGCACGGAAAGTTCATCCTTTTCGGCAGAAGTTTCTTGTGATTCAAACTCCAGTTTGGAATGCGAATCCGAGACTGAGATCCTAGAATTTCTAAATAAGTTTGAAGAAACTCACCAGGAAAATATTCAACTAAAAGAATTGTTAAATAAACTTGAGTCATTACTACAGGTGAAATCTCTTGAGAATGACTGTCTTAATGATGAGTTCACCAGAACCCTATTATTAAAGGGAAAAAGTGATCAATTCTCTCAAGTGTGACCTGCAAAGGTTGTCAGGAAGCTCAGACAAAATTTCAGCAATGTTATTTGGTCAAAAGGCTTTTGGAAACACACAAGGTTTAAGGTTCAAAAGAAAGACTGTAAGCACAACAAACTCGATTATTCCAACCAGCTTTGGATCAATTAAACCTGAGCGTTGTGATAAACAAGTATTAAATATACAAAGAAAATCCTCTTTGCTCTTCTCTTTTTGTGGAAGTACAAGCCATGTCCAGAGTAAGTGTTGGAGATTCAAGAGGAACTGTAAAAGAATTACTTCAAGATGACATGCAAACGATGAATCTGACTATAGAGAAGCAGTCAGAGACGTCTAGGTACAAGAAGAAATCCAAAAGAATCAGAGAAAGACGAGGTAAGCCCGTTTACTCAACAAACCTTGAAATATCACCCGGTGACACAAGATGTGAACACTCTGTTCACTCTATTACTATCTAAACCATAGTAATAAATCATATCCTTATTTTGGACTTGAAAAATAAGGATTACTTCAAGGTTGATTCAAGTCTTGTAAATATGTTATTGATTTTTGTGTTCCATATTGAGCAAGTAAATATTTTATTGTTAAGATTGACAATGGATCATGAACCGTGGAGTCTTTTTCAAGGTCCTTTAGGTTTTTTCTATCCTGAAGTCTATTTATGTTCATTTATGAACATCACTGTTCTTTACCTTCTTTTCTAAAGATACAGTCTCATGGCCCCTATAACTAGAGGTACCACGAAAAGAGATGATGTAGAAGCAGTTAATGTGTATTTGTGTGAAGGAATTGCTTCTTCAAGAAAAAGGAAGGCGGAAAACACGACTGATGATCCATATGTGAGTGGGGAAAAAGATTTGCTGACTTTTACAGAATTGAAGAGTTGACCGTGTGGAGACTCCTTGAACCGATAAAAATGTTGAACCTCACACAGATGCACTGCAAGAAGGGAGTGCTTTAAGTTCAAGAGATCAATCTGTAAGTCCCCGACCTAAACCAAGAACAATGGCCGTTCCAGATTCAATTCGGTCACAAGAGAGGATGGGTTGATCTGTAGGAGGGAAGCTGAGAAATGCGTGAGATAAATGGTGATCTGAGATTGTAGGTATGTTGTGAATTCAGCGTGAAAATGCTCTGAATGATTGAATTTTGCTCAATTTAGAGTAATTTCTGTGAGTTCGTGTAGACGAAAGATTGTCTGTATGAACTTTTGATGAGAAATTGCTCGTTTTGCCGAATGTTGTTCGAATGTTCGAAAACTTCTGTCTTTTCAATCAGGATCCAGAGACATTTTATAATGTCGTAGTTGAAAACACCTTGATCCCATGAAGTGTGACAGTTGCTGGATTCAGAGGATGGGAAATGGGGAAATCATGTTAAAACCAATTACTCATCGTGCGGAGACTTGGTTAACTTTCCACCCACTACTTTCATGACTCTTCCAACTGATTGCACGACTTCCTCACATTCTCATCGTGGGTGAACACACATGCTATAGACCGCCAGACCAAAACCCTAGTTAATATCCCCCCATGTGACAGGATTGAAATCTCGTGATTTTGGAGTCAGTTGCTGACTTTATGGGACGATGAGTCCATGTAGCGTTGAGTTGAACATGAGTGACTAAATGTTTCGAAACTCATGAATTTAACGTGTCTGCTGAGACGAGGTATCATCATAACCTAAGACGAGCAAAACTGTGTTGCTAAATTGTTGAATATTGATAGTTGAACCAACATTCTCCGGTTTTTGCAAATATTGCTAGTCCGAGCGAATATTGCTAATTGAGTAAATATTGTCGGTTCGAGCGAATATTGCTAGTTCGAGCAAATATCGCTCTTTTAATGAATTGTTGGTATCTGGACCAAGTAAAATATTAATTTAAGTTACTGACTGCTGGGTCGAGCAAAATAAATACGAATGTAAATCATGGAATCAACATAAAATTATCAGACTGTTCGAATCTGCTTAGAATTGCGTTTCTGCAGAGCTCTGGATTCAAAACCCTAATTTTACCGAGATAATTATTTATTGCAAATCACATAAAAACGGTTACATGGGATGACGGGTTCACCATATAACGCCCAGATGCTCGAATGAGCAAAAATACCAAAGTCTCTTGAGGACCAGTTGGTGAAAGAATGATTAAATGTTGGTTTAATCATTTACTGAAATACTGCTCGTGTGAGCGACAAATCATAAAACCTGGTTTTATGGAAAATATGATAGACCGTCCAAGAGGTCATGGGACCGGATCTTGATGGCCGTGGGACCAATAGATGGTCATTTGAGCAAACTTCCAATTGTTTGTAAAGAGTTTGAACCTAATATGAGCAGCTGAGCAAATTAGGTTAAAATCATTAAAGCACGCGGGACCAGCTGTTTGCAAGCCTCAAGTCACCCTTGGTCGGTCAAGGGGATGTGCCCGTGTCACCATGATGTCCGTGCTTCAGTCCTGAGAATTTTGATATTTTCTGGTGCACGTTTGAGCAACATTTGGAAAAAAATATGAAAAATCCATGGTTTTGCTGAAACTGGGAAAAATACATGAGATGATGAAAATAATAAATAAACAAGGAATCACAAGGTGTGGGACTGGACACGGCTAGGGCATGGCCTGCCGGCTGACACGCGGTCCCACATGCTTTTCCCAGTTTTATGTGATTTTATGTATTTTTCTCTGATTTAAGGGAAATTCCATGAAAACTGGAGAGTTTGGCGAAATTAGGGAACTTCCATAAGATGAGAGACATAAATTAAAATATAAAATAGGGAATGGGAGTGTGGGACCGACAATGGTCGTGGCATGGTCGGCCGGCCAATGGGCGCGGGTCCCAAGGCACTCTTCCCAATTTTATGTAATTTTGATGATTTTAGATAATTTTCATAAAATCAAAGGGATTTGTTGAAATCAGGGAGTTTACATGAAATCAGGGAACAAAACACCAAATAATAATAAAATAATGGGCATGTGGTGCCGGCCGGCTAGAGCTCGTTCCCACAAGTTTTCCTAATTTTTTTAATATTTTCCACATTTTAGAGAAAATACATGAAATTAAGTAATTTTAGGGAAAATTCATAAAATCAAGGAATTTTAATAATTTGGGAAGGAATAATAAAATAATGGGACGTGAGGTGTAGGACCGGCCACGGACAAGGCATGACCGGCCGGCCGGCGGTCCCGCGACACCTTTCGCTAATTTTATTATTTTTGATAAAATCATGTGGTTTAGATAAAAAGTACATGAAATTAGGTAATTTTCATGATTTTAGGGAAAATTCATAAAATCAAGGAATTTTCATAATTTGAGAAGAAATAATAAAATAATGGGACTGAGGTGTGGGACCGACCACGGCCAAGACATGGTCGGCAGGTGCTCGGTCCCTCGACACCTTTCCCTAATTTTATGATTTTTGATAAAATCATGTGATTTAGATAAAAAAAATACATGAAATTAGGTAATTTTAATGATTTTAGGGAAAATTCATAAAATCAAGGAATTTTCATAATTTGAGAAGGAATAATAAAATAATGGGACGTGAGGTGTGGGAACGGCCACGGCCAAGACATTGCCGGCTAGTGCTCGGTCCTGCGACACCTTTCCCTAATTTTATTATTTTTGATAAAATCATGTGATTTAGATAATTTCTTTGAAATAAAGGAAATTTGCTCGAACAAGAGGATTTTCATGAGATCGTGAAGATAGTAAAAATATGATAAAATATAAAATTGGGCTCGGGACTAGTCACGGCATGACTGGCCGGCTGGTGAGCCTAGTCCCCTGACGCTTTTGCTTAATATTTTATTATTATTATTTTCCCTTCCAATTTTGCATAGGTTCCTCGTTCGTTCGTATTTTTGAAATGCTCGTTCGTGCATTCAAAATGATGGTCTGTGCATTATCCGCTAATTACACTTGAACCATTTTTGTCAGGGCTTATTCGATGCTCAGATACCTGTTTCGTTGAATATTTATTACTTACCTGTGGAATTCTGTTGGGAAGAACCACATATTGAAATAACGAAATATAACGAGGAATCGTGTAATATTGTTGGATATTCAAGCGATTGATTGACGACTCGTAGAATATTGCTGGATATTCAGGCGATGGCTCGTAGAATATTGCTGGATATTTAGACGATTTAAGATAATTAATTGCTGGCTCTATACTAGAAGGGCTTCCTGTCTAAGAGCAATTATTATCTGAGGGTTGAGCAATATGAACTTGCTGGAGTGTCATATTCCTCTTGCATAGTCGGGAAAAACTTGGTTACATCCCGAAGACGTTGTCGCTCTATACTAGCAGACATGCTGTCTAGGAGCCGCCCAATCTTTTGATTCTATACAGTATGAGATGTGTCGTGGCCTCAGCTGAAAGACTACACATCTACATCTTCTCTGAGAGACTTTCTCCATCAGAGGTGGCATTAGCTTTCATGCATAGAGACATGAGTCTCGATACTCATCCGATTGCCAGATCCGGAGTAATTACTGAAATTGCTCAGTATTCATGAGATGTGTTGTGGCCTCAGCTGAGAGACTACACATCTACATGTACTCTGAGAGACAACCTTCTCAGTCAGAGATTTTATGGCATGAGCTTTCATGCTTTGATGAGAGACATGAGCCTCAATACTCATCCGATTGCCGAATTTGGAGTATAGTTTTACAATTCTACCCTTTTTCGAAAATCCACCATCTACATTAAGTCCCCTGCTTAGTGAGGAACAATCATGTTCCTCAGTCAGCATTGAATGGTGATTTTCCAGGTACAGACAAAAATGAGTAATTGAACTTGGTCAAAAGATAAGATATTACCGGATTTCGACTGAATGAGCAAGCCATGGTTTGAGCGGAAACTTATGTGGCATAATAGAACATCATCCAGTGAACATATATTGATGTAGAACCGCTGATTCGATGGTGGAACTTTGGTTGGTATAGGATTCATGGGCCGGGCCCAAAAAGGAAATCCTTAAGGAATTAGGTTTTGGAAATAAAATTAGGTATAAAATGGAATTAATCCCTTTGTTTTTTTTATTCTTTCACGACCGACCACCATCATCACCTCCTCCCTCTCTTCACGTCGCAGCAGAGAACAGGAAGTTTTCCGGCCGGAGTTGCCGCCGCCGTCGTCCGATCACTGTCCGGCCAGTTTTCGGCCGGCACCGTCAGGTGAGTCGATTTTTTTTTTCATAGTTTGCTGATTTCATGAGTTTTTCATTCTTTCACCATGTTAAAATTCTATACATGTGTATATGTTGGTGTGAGTTTTGTAGAAAAACCCTTGTTTTATCAAACGTATGTTCGTTCGATCGTTAGTTTTGAAAACTAATAAAAATCCCTGATTTATGAGAGATTTCTTTATATATGTGGACTTAGGTCCAATGATAAAACTTAGTGTATGAGCTTTCATGTAAACCAAGATTTTACCTTAATAGATGTGATCTTTCAAAAAACCAAAATAAACCCCGTTTTAGAGGATAATGCTCGTTCGAGGAAAATAGACATATATATTTTTATGTATGTAAATTTATGTCCAGTGATAAAACTTTATTTATGAGCTTTCATGAGAATTAGTATTTTATCACAATAGGTGTGAGCTTTCACAAAACTAGCATAAACCTTTGTTTTTTTTTTAATAAAACACTAATACGAAGGAAAATAGATTTTTTTTTAATATATATGTAGCCGTGACATATTTTATGTGAAACATGATGACATATTTTATTCACATGGATTTGTTCTTATTAGATAAATTCTGAAAGTTTATATGAACAAATTGCATTAATTATGATTTGTAAAATCAAGACATGGGTTTTGAGTAACCTTCAAACTAGACAACTTATTTATAATGAAGTCATGTCTTATTGTAAATTTCATAGTTCAGTTGTGTGAATGTCCACGTTATGAAAATTATGTATATGATTTTATGAGAAAATCAATTTTGAAGGTTAATAAAGTTTTGTTCGTTACTGCAGGTTTCAAGGAACGAAATAATTTCGTGTGTTAACTCTTGTATTGCAATCACTATTGTTAGTGAAATTGAAAGAGGTAAGAGTTCAAGATTTAACATTTGTAGACACCGGCGTTTTAATTTGCATGATTCCATCATCTTATTGAATTCACGGATGATTGAAACATTGTGTGGATTTCACAGCAGCTTTGCGAGGATGTATGATTCTCCAACCAATGATGCTTCCAGAGATGAAAGGTGTGCAGATGATGATATCTACATAGAGGAAACATGCACGGATGAGGCTTCCGTTGGTGAGGAAGACGAAACACCTGGAGTCAAGAATATCCCAAACATAGATGACACATTCTTTGAAGTTCCGGAGCCCAAAAATCGTCTCAAGTCCCCGGTATATCGCCTTCTGATCAATCTCAGGATGGTCACACAAAACAAATTGGTGACTCCTCGTGCTGCTATTCGGTTCTGTCTTGAACGAGGACTATTCCAGGCTTCAATGATTGAATTCAAGCTTTATCGACGCCGCTTAGAAAAGTTCTCGGGATGGTCTAGACACATGCTAGGATTTCCTCGTGGTAGAGCTATGCTGGATAGAGCAGAAATTACCAGGGCCGTTCAAACATCTGGAGATTTGTATATCTTTCATGACACACGAGGTATTGTATATCTTCTTGCTCGCTGGTGCATCCCAACTCACACGTTTATATGCAGCTGGGGAGAGTTCACTATTACCTTGGAAGATGTAGTTGCTTTATTGCATCTTCCAATTACAGGTAACTTTCCTAAAGAACTTTGGACAGCGGAAGAGAAAGCAGTTTCCAAAACTTTAACAGCTGAGATGGAGAGAATCAACAAGGTTTTTGGTAAAGGTTGTTACGCTCATTGGTTGACACATTGGTGGCCACGAGACGTTCCTCTTGATGAACCTGACGGTATGTTGTGTATTGCTGCTTTCTTGTGCTTATGGCTGTCTAGGGATGTGTTTGAAGATGATGGTACCTTGTTGAAGCCGTTTGTAATTCATTTCGCTATTAAGCTGTCTCAAGGTGAACAACTTCCGCTAGGTAGCTTATTCTTGGGCTCTTTATATTCTAACCTGGACTCTTTAGTCGTCGACTCCAGTGTTTCAAACGGCTTCATGAAGATTGAATGCTGCGCCAACACGATGTTTCTCCAAGCTCTGATGTGGGAGCATTTCGGAAACTATGCACCCATTCTCCGTAGTGTCTTACAAAGTCTGAACTCTGCTGATGCTCGACGTATATTCCATGAGAAAGACAACGCTAGGATTATGCGCTGGTCTACGAAGCAAATTCAGTCCAAGACACGATTCATTGACGTATTAGATGACGATTCTGAGTTCAACTTTCGTCCTTGGGTGGTGGTTCCTCCTCACGTTTCTCAATTGACGACTTTCAATGCTGGAGAAAGTAAGTATTTGAAATCTGGTGCTGATTTGAGCGATGGATAAAGATCTTTCATGCTGAGTTGCACTCCCGGTCATCTAATATCAGCAACGTATGGAGATTTTTCGGTGGAGGAGTATAACATTGACAGAGCCGCCCGTCAGATGGGTATGTACCAATGTGTTCCGACCTTCAGAAGGAGAAGACCATCAGTGGAACAACTTAAGACTTGCTTAAATCACACACATGATGAAGGGAGCTCTTATTGGTTCCCTTGTGCTGATCGAACTACGTATGTGACTCCAGGCTACATGGAATTATGGGATCAGCAGCTTGAGCATCTTAATGATTATGTGACGTCCGTCCAACCTTTAGTGAAAGATCCTCCTTCTTCTGAGATGATGGCCTCTCGTCCCAGACTAAGGAATATTTCTGGTGGTGACAAGCGAAAGACATCTCCAGGAGGTTCACCAGTATGTATTCTTTTGCATATTCCTCATACAACTCGTATAATCGTCTTTAATTATCACATCAATTTCTTTTGCAGGAGGGTCGTGTTGTGAGACCTCGAATTGAAGTGAATTTCTCAGAGGCGGAGGCAATTTCCCACGGTGGAGAAGGCAGGAGCAAGAATTGCAAGTTGTTTCCCAACACCATAAAGTCCCCAGTCGCCTTTTTGGTGAGTTGTTGATATTTCTCCGCTGTGACTTCTTCCATCCGCATTATCAGGATCTCAAAACCAATATTTATTATTTGGTCACAGGACTTTGCTCCGTCTAGTATTGACGGTCTTCGATTCTCTGCTGCTGGGCAGACTACTTCTGATTTGAACGTTGAAGAAGAAGTCGCCGTGAGTAATTTCCTTTACCATCAGACATAAATGTTTCATGTAAAAATGCTAACTACTTGATAATATGTCCAGGAGGATGTCGTCATGGAGGTGGAAAGTGATGATGTTCGATCTTCCTCTGAGAATATAGACGAAGGCACTTCCAAAGATTCGGAGCCAAATAGAAGTAATAAGCCCCTTATCGTTAATACTGACAATCATAATTCCTTTAGTACTTCGGAGACCCCCAAAGTGAGTATATACCCTGAATCCTATTCATAGAAGTATGAAAGTGCTGATTTGTGAATTAATGAATGAGAATGCATGTGTATATACGAAAAACTTGGTCGAACTTCGTCGTCAGAAAATTCAGAACCTAGTGTTTTACCAAAAAACGTCGTAAAATATTCATCTGGAGTCGGATTTTCATGATTTGCATATGCATATTCAATCCCGGAAAATTTCCAAGCTTTCTTAATGAAGCTTTTTAAGTTTTGAGCACGTTTAGGGCCTGAAAAAGACGAAATAGTAAACTTTCAGGAGACTTTCAAAACTTTTTCAGATTGTATGTTGCCGGATGTTTTGATCACACCTCCTAGATCGTTCATCCAATTGTCATGAAATTTTGACATGTTGTAGAGGACTTCCATACAAAGATAATGGTATATAACCCAACTCTAGACTCCACACCAGTTGCTACCAGTTCGTCATTGAACACAGGGCAGTGTAAAATTTCTTCAGCAGAGTTTCTTTGAAAACGTGTTTCATGACTTTGATGCTACTTGTACACATATTAGATGTATGATAAAGAACTTAGATGATGGTAGTTCACTTACTCTCTTAATTTTATGATTGTATTGGATTTCTCCCCTTGAATCATTCTAATCCCATGTAATCTTCGCATTAGGTGCCTAACAACGAAGTTGGGAATCATGAATCTAGTAATGATGGTTTGGGAAATCCAGGAGTTGTTGATGAAAATACTTCCATATATGTGCCTCAAGATGATGAATTGCTGGTCGTTGATGCCGTGGAGGTAGAAGAAACTCTAATTGTGCCTTAGACGGTGGAACCCGAACCCGAAATAGCAGAAGCTACTTCCTCTGAAATCGTCTCTATGATTATCGATGTTGCTCCAGTTGATGAGAACCAGATGATAGTGCACGAGTATCCTACTACAGGGATTTCCTTTGATCCTCAATGTAGATGGGGAAAAACGATTTGCTGGTTTTTAAGGAATTGAGTAGACGACCGTACGGAGGAGACGACCGTACGGAGGAGACTCCTCGAACCGAGTGAATGTTAAACCTCACACAGATGCACCGCTGCAAAGGGGGTGCTTTAGATTCGAGAGATCAATATGTAGTACTCCGGCCTAAATCAAGACAATGACCGTTCCAGAGTAAATTCGGTCACAAGAGAGGATGGGTTGATCTGTAGGAGGTAAGCTGAGAAATGTGTGGAATTGATGGTAATCAAAGATTGTGGGTGCGTGAAATCCGAATGCAATAAGCTCTGAGTGATTGAAATTTCTCAATTGAGAGTAGTTGCTCAATTTATGAGTTGATGATCTCGTGTTGTCAGTTTGACGTGAGATTGATGATACTGATGATGCCGATTCAATCATGATTCAGAGACTTATTTATATTGCTGGAATTGTAGACGCCATGATTCCATGAAGTGTGACAGTTGATGGAATCAAGGAGTGGGGAAGTGGAGATCGTGTTTGAAACCAGTTGCTCAACGTGTGGAGACTTGGTCGATTTTCCACCCACTACCTCGTTAATTCCTTCAACTGATTGCACGACTTGCTCACATTCCATCGTGTGTTTGAACACACGTGCCGTAGACCGCCAGACCAAAACCCTAAGTGATATCCCCCCAAGTGACACGATTGACGTCTCGTGGTTTAGTCAATTGATGACTTCGTGGTTTGATGGGACGACGAGTCCATGTAGTTGCTGAGTGTCGAACATGATGTTCTGAAACTCATGAATTGAACATGTCATTAGACAGGGGTATAATTCTTACGATGAAGTGAGCAAGTGTTTCTCATTCGATGGATCGTTGAATATTGATTGTTGAACCAATATTCCTTGGTTTGAGAAAATATTTATCATCTTAGCAAGTGTTGCTCATGTGATGAATTGTTGAATATTTGATCGTCTGAGCATGTGTTGCTCATCTGATGGATTATCGGCAGCGCACCAAAAATATTAATTAGAATACTGGTCGTTGAACCGAGCATAATTAATAGAATTAATGGCCATGAGGACGTCGTAAAATTATTAAGGTTGGAATCTGGAATGATGATCATTGGATTCAGAAACCCTAATTTGATCAATTGATGATCAATTCATGGTTCGTCAAAAGTTTAACCATAAGATGAAGGAGGAAACGACTACATGGGATCGTGGATCAACCATGTAGTGTCCATATGCTCACGTGAGCAAATACAAAGAACTTCTTAAGAGTTGACGATTTGTTGGTGGAAGAATGATTAAATGCTGGCTTAATCATTTATTCAAAAATGCTCGTATGAGCCTCAGGTGAGAAAACCTAATTAATTATGACGAGACGAGGGACCGACCATGGAGTCATGAAACCGGCCCTGGGTTGTCACGTGACCACCTGAAGATCACTTCATGAAAATCCAAAGTGTTTGGAAGAGTTTTGGACCTAATACGAGCAATTGTGCAAATTAGGTCAAAACTGTGAAAATTGATGGGACCGGCTTCCGTGAGCCAAAGAGACAATCTTGGTCGGTCAAGATAGCATTCTTGTGTCCCCAAGGCGTCCGCGTCTCAGTCCTGAGAATTTTGGTATTTTCTGACGTGCAATTGAGCATTCATTCGAGAAAATATGCCAAAATTAGGGTTTCGACGAAACTGAGGAAAACACCATGAGATGATGAAAAATAATTATAAAATAAGGAATGAGGAGGCATGGGACCGCCGTGGTCAAGGTATGGTCGGCCATTCGTGACCACGGTCTCGTGGTGCCTTTTCCTTAATTTTATAATATTTTTGATGATTTTATGAAAAATTCATGAATTTTGAGAAATTTGATGAATTTAGGGAGTTTCCATGAATTGAAGGAGCTTTCATGAGTTCAAGGAAGCAAAAAATATTAAAATAATAAAAAAAAGGGTGTGTGGGACCGTGGAAGGCATGGCCGGCCGGCTTGGGCCCGGTCCCACGAGTTTTCATAATTTTTTAATATTTTTTAGGTATTTTTGATGATTTAAGGGAATTTTTCCTAATTTGAGAGAAATACCATTAAATCAAGGAATTTGATGAATTCTAGGAAAGCTAATAATAAAAAAATAAAACAAAGGGGCGTGTGGGACCGGCTAGGGCATGGCCGACCGGCCAAGGCCCGGTCCCACAAGTTTTCATAATTTATTTTATTATTATTTGATGATTTGTGCAAAATACCATGAAATCAAGGAATTTGATGAATTCAAGGAAAACTAATAATAAAATAATAAAACAAAGGGGCGTGTGGGACCGGCTAGGGCATGGTCGGGCGTCCAAGGCCCGGTCCCACAAGTTTTCATAATTTATTTTATTTTATTATTATTTGATGACTTGTGAAAAATACCATGAAATCAAGGAGTTTTTTCATGAAATTAGAGAAATAATAATAATAATAATAATAAAATAATAAGAAACCGTGAGGTGTGGGGCCGGTTGGGACCAAGGCATGGCCGGTTGGCCAGTGGTCATGCCCCACACTCCTTTTCTTAATTTTATATTATTTTTTATGGATTTATGGAAGTACCATGAAACCGAGGAGTTTCCTCGAGACGAAGGAGATTTGATAAAATGAGAGAATTTTCATCAAATCATGGAAAATAATAAAAATGCATTAAAAATATAAAACTGGCGTGGGATTAACCACGACACGGTCGGTCGTGTGTCCGTGCTCCCAGCACCATGGTCAATATTTTTAATTATTTATTATTTTCTTCTCTATTTTGCATAGGTTCATCGTTTCGTTGTATTTTTGAAATACTCGTTCGTGCGGTGACTGTTAGTGTATCGTCGTTGAATACACCTTCACCATTTGAATCAGGGCTTACTACGGGTAGCTCAGACGCCCGGTTGTTGATTATTTATTACTAATTTTGGAATTCGGAGAATAATTCACAAAACTGAGCAATAAGATGTTTATTATTAATTCATAGGATCAGCTGAGGATTCGACTATGAATTCAGAATAATAAAGTGAACATTACCATTCCATGGGATCGTAGATTCGACCATAGAATCAGAGTAATTAAGATTTATCTATTACCATTTATGAGACCAGTTGTGGATTCGATCATGAAATCGGAGTAATGAGATAATATAATTATTGTTATTCTATGAGATCAAGCTGTGGATTCGATCATAGAATCGGAAAAATTGTTTATTGCCATTACATGGGACCAGTCGTGGATTCGACCATGGAATAGGAGCAATTGTAATTAGGAATAATTAACTTTGTGGCTCTATACTAGCAGAGCAAGCTGTCTAGGAGCATTAATTATCCCGATATGAGCTTGTTGGTAAGTCATATCCTTTATATAGTCAGGGTAAACTCGTTGTTTGTTCCTGAAGACGTTATCGCTCTATACTAGCAGAGCAAGCTGTCTAGGAGCCGTCCATCTCGTGATACTATATAGAAATAATCACTGAAAGTGTTTAGTATTCATGAGATATGCCGTTGTCCAGTCGTGAGACTACATATCTACATGTACTCTGAGAGAAAGTACTCTCCGTTGAGAATTCGATGAGAGAGTCGTGTCTCGATACTTACGACTGATTGCTGAATCAGAGCTTCGTATAATTATGAGTTTACGATTTTAGCCCTTTGTCGAAAATCCACCATCTACACTCAATTTGGTGAGTTACTCCCATATCACCAGCTTGTTGGAGCATTTAGTGTTCCCATCGGATATGCTGCTATGTACAAGGAACTGTGGGAAATGTATGGACACATTGTTGTTACTCAGGATCCAGGACACAGTTATTTCTTGAAGAGACAAGTATTGCGTGTTATAAATGATATCCGGATTACATCCATAAATGTTGTTACCCAAGACGAACTCTTTGATTGGGAGTACAACTTGAAGAATGCTGAAGATCTTGGCTTCAATCTGAAGTGGCTCCGTCAAAGACTTGAAGTTATCAGGAAAGCAGTAAAGGGTGATTTTCCCTTCCCTACCAGTGATGCCATGTTGAAGAAGATGAATGAAGTTGCCGAACTAACCAGGAAGCTGGAGGCGGAAAAGGAAGCCTTGAAAGTCTTGGAGGAGGAAGAAGAGAAGAAATCTTTCTTTGATGGCTTTCTTTAGTTTCCTTTCCATAGTATCAAGAACATTGAACACTGTG
Source organism: Papaver somniferum (assembly GCF_003573695.1). Classification (NCBI taxonomy): domain Eukaryota; kingdom Viridiplantae; phylum Streptophyta; class Magnoliopsida; order Ranunculales; family Papaveraceae; genus Papaver; species Papaver somniferum. The sequence goes on along the minus strand of NW_020621603.1, from coordinate 13,880,275 downwards.
AGAGATGTGAGATTTTAATTGGGTTTTGATTCTTTGACAGGTGTCGAGTCTGTGACTGAGAATTTTCTTTGATTTTGGATTTGATAGAAATTTTCTTTAAGTAAAGTGAATTGAATTTCTGATAAATTGCTGAATTCAAATACTGATTGCAAGTATTGCAAACGTTTTGGAGGGATTGAAATACAATGAAAGAAAATCCTAAATGCCGAATCCAGACACCATGAGTGCTCAAACGCCCAGTACCTCAAATGCCTAATAATTTCAGATAAACGCCTTAAGCCGATTATCGTGAATTACTGGCAGGGTTCTACCATCTGTGTTGATCAATTTGTAGTATCCTCCAGTTATGGACTTAGCAACCATAAATGGTCCTTCCCAATTGGTGTTCCTTGCAGAGTGGAGATCTCGTTTAGCCGTCTTGAAAACCAAATCCCCTTCCTTGAATTTGTTTGGTTTAGTAGTTCGCGCCTTGAATACCTTTTGTTGATTCCATGTTTGTGGCACGTATGGACATTCATGTAGAGGAGAGTACCCAGCATACTGTCTGTCGTGCTTAGCCAGGTCTTCAGCAATAAATCTCTTGATAGAATGACCGACTTGGAGAAGCTCAGAACCCAACCATTGGGTATAATATTGGTGAGGTGAAGTTATCCATTCATAACTTTTGGTAATTTCTAAATCATTTGTAAGGAGAAGTCCTTGAATCAAAGTATCATATTTGAACATTGGTAATATTGGAGCATGAAGAGGAATAAGACTTGCCTGAGCTTGAAACCTTTTGACAAAGGTATGTGGATTTTCCACAGGTTCTTGCGTAAGTCCCATCAAGGTTTTTACTTCCTCCAGATGCTCAAACGGTGGGGCGTCCTCTACTTCTTCTTCTGACTTGAAGTCTTTGTCGGCGACAGAGTGTGTTGAAAGCGTCGAAGTTACCATTCTAGCATGAATCCAAGTTCTTCCTAGGATCATGTCATATCCAGGATCTTCTCGAATTATGTAAAACTTGGTCTCAGTGCAGATCAAATTCTCCGTGACTTTGAGAATGATGAAGCCGTATACATCTCTGGAGATTCCTTTGTGGTCTCTGATTACTATGGGAGCATGAGTAGCCTCTTGTCGAGTAATGCCAGCAGCTCTGAGAGTTTTCAAAGGGATGATGTTGACGGCGGTGCCGACATCAACAAATGCTCTTTTGAATTCATTTCCTTTAATATGTACGGTGGTGAGCAGTCCCCAGTCATACATTTCTTTGTCGGTGGCTGATGGTTCAGGAGGTACTTCTGGAATCAAAGCTGTGAACATGTCTCCTCTTTGTGATTTTGATAGATAGATCAATTCGCAAACATGCTCTATCAATGACTGAACTTCTTCCTTGACTGGTGCTTCAGAAATAGAGAAAGTCCTGACAGGAAGAGGATCTCTGTGTACTCCTTCGGCTCCAAGGTTAAGTTCTCCTGACTCATCCTTTTCTCTGAATATGCGTTTCAAAACTTTGCAGCTACTTGTTGGGTGATTGAAGAACCTGTGGAATCAAGAGTAACGAGGATTTTTCATGTCTTCCTCAGTTGGGACGTATGGAAATTTGATTGCACCATCTTGGATCCAGGCGTCTAATAGTCCGATCACTTCTCCAATGGGGAGAGGAAAATCAGGTGCATCATCAGGAGCATCTGTGCGTTGGCCAGGAGCCTGTGTCTCTGGTTTGTCCTTATTTTGCGTCTTTGAAGGAGCTGCAGCATGCTTGTTCGGGGATTCAGCCTTGCGCTTGCTCCCTTCTGCAACAGTGTTTGTAGAGGACTGCAGGTTGTATTGCTTGTTGATCAGGCGTCTGCTTCTTCGAGTGTCACGTGATTCCTCAGTATTTGTGGACTTTGCTCTTTCTAACAGAGCATGTGCAGTGGTTGCTGATCTCTTTGCGGCTTCGTGAAGTTCTGAGAAAGTCTGGAATCGAAGATTCTCCAGTAGAGCTCTGTAGACCGGGAGCATGTCGTTGATACACAAATCTACCAGCTGCTGCTCTGTGACATTTGGGTCATGACAGTCCAGGGCCTGGACTCTAAATCTTTTCACGTAATCATTGGGATTCTCACTGACCCTCTGGAACATTCTTCCAAGATCATAGAGAGTGACTTGCTCTGACACGAAAAAGTACTTCCTGTAGAAGGCGTTGATCATTTCTCCCCAATTGTTGATAGTCCTCGGTGCGATGTTGTTGTACCAGTTGTATGCTCTGCCTTTCAAGGATTTTGAAAACTCTTTGAGACGAACAACATGGTTATGTTCATGCTCTCCCAAGGCTTCGAGAAAACGAGAGACATGTTCTCGAGCATTGCCAGTTCCGTCATACAGAGTGAAAGTTGGAGAAATGTAACCTTTTGGAAGGGGAATCCTCAGCGTAGCGGCAGGATAGAGAGGTTGGTGACAATGGACATGTGATGTCTTGTCTTTTCCACGGTTCTCCAGAAGGAGCTCCACGTCTTCCCGAGTAATGAAATTTGATGGTTCCTTTGCTGATGAATCTGCAGCTTTGCCAGTTTCATCATCATCCACTGTATGGATTGGGATTACTTCAAGATCAACAACATCTGAGGATTTCTCTTTCTTTTTTCCCTTTTCTTGAGTCTTCTCTGTCATCTTATCAGTAAGATTGTTGAGATAGTTACACAGCCCCTTCTGTGTAGCAGCCACGTCAGTCTGATTCTTTACGAGAGTCTCCTGCACTTTGATAAGATCAACAATGGTAGGTGGTGGATTTCCTCTGTATTCTTCAGGGTGTCGACCGAACAGGGGATGACCTTCAGCGTGAGGAGGAGTAATGTCACCACCGTCAGTGTTGGAGGCCGGAATCATTTCCGGGATAATATAATTGTCATTGTTGTTGTTGCTAGTACTAGCGTCGTTTGTGTTGGAACCTGTAACTAACCCAGACCTAAGACCAGCCATCTTGTGAAATCGTGAGATTGCAACCGAGAGATTCATCTCCCACTGTGGTCACCAATCTGTGAGTGGGGAAAAACGATTTGCTGGTTTTTACAGAATTGAAGAGTCGACCGTGTGGAGACTCCTTGAACCGAGCGAAATGTTGAACCTCACACAGATGCACTGCAAGAAGGGAGTTCTTTAAGTTCAAGAGATCAATCTGTAAGACCCCTACCTAAACCAAGAACAATGGCCGTGGCATGGCCAGCCGGCCAATGGGCGCGGGTCCCAAGGCACTCTTCCCAATTTTATGTAATTTTGATGATTTTAGATAATTTTCATAAAATCAAAGAGATTTGTTGAAAACAAAGATATTTTATTGAAATCAGGGAGTTTACATGAAATCAGGAAACAAAACACCAAATAATAATAAAATAATGGGTGTGTGGGACCGACTAGGGCATGGCCGGCCGGCTAGAGCCCGGTCCCACAAGTTTTCCTAATTTTTTTAATATTTTTCATGATTTTAGAGAAAATACATGAAATTAGGTAATTTTAGGGAAAATTCATACAATCAAGGAATTTTCATAATTTGAGAAGGAATAATAAAATAATGGGACGTGAGGTGTGGGACCGACCACGTCCAAGGCATGACCGGACGGCCGGCGGTCCCGCGACACCTTTCCCTAATTTTATTGTTTTTGATAAAATCATGTGATTTAGATAAAAATACATGAAATTAGGTAATTTTCATGATTTTAGGGAAAATTCATAAAATCAAGGAATTTTCATAATTTGAGAAGAAATAATAAAATAATGGGACGTGAGGTGTGGGACCGGTCACGGCCAAGACATGGCCGGCTGGTGTTCGGTCTCGCGATACCTTTCCCTAATTTTATTATTTTTGATAAAATCATGTGATTTAGATAAAAATACATGAAATTAGGTAATTTTCATGATTTTAGGGAAAATTCATAAAATCAAGGAATTTTCATAATTTGAGAAGGAATAATAAAATAATGGGACGTGAGGTGTGGACCGGCCACGGCCAAGACATGGACGGCTGGTGCTCGGTCCCGTGACACCTTTCCCTAATTTTATTATTTTTGATAAAACCATGTGATTTAGATAATTTCTTTGAAATAAAGGAAATTTGCTCGAACAAGAGGATTTTCATGAGATCGTGAAGATAGTAAAAATATGATAAAATATAAAATTAGGCGCGGGACTAGTCACGGCATGACTGGCCGGCTGGTGAGCCTAGTCCCCTGATGCTTTTGCTTAATATTTTATTATTATTATTTTCCCTTCCAATTTTGCATAGGTTCCTCGTTCGTTCGTATTTTTGAAATGCTCGTTCGTGCATTCAAAATGATGGTCTGTGCATTATCCGCTAATTACACTTGAACCATTTTTGTCAGGGCTTATTCGATGCTCAGATACCTGTTTCGTTGAATATTTATTACTTACCTGTGGAATTCTGTTGGGAAGAACCACATATTGAAATAACGAAATATAACGAGGAATCGTGTAATATTGTTGGATATTCAAGCGATTGATTGACGACTCGTAGAATATTGCTGGATATTCAGGCGATGGATCGTAGAATATTGCTGGATATTCAGACGATTTAAGATAATTAATTGCTGACTTTATACTAGAAGGACTTCCTGTCTAGGAGCATTAATTATCTGAGGGTTGAGCAATATGAACTTGCTGGAGTGTCATATTCCACTTGCATAGTCGGGGAAAACTTGGTTACATCCCGAAGACGTTGTCGCTCTATACTAGCAGACATGCTGTCTAGGAGCCGCCCAATCTTTCGATTCTATACAGTATGAGATGTGTCATGGCCTCAGCTGAGAGACTACACATCTATATCTTCTCTGAGAGACTTTCTCCATCAGAGGTAGCATGAGCTTTCATGCATAGAGACATGAGTCTCGATACTCATCCGATTGCCGGATCCGGAGTAATTACTGAAATTGATCAGTATTCATGAGATGTGACGTGGCCTCAGCTGAGAGACTACACATCTACATGTACTCTGAGAGACATCCTTCTCAGTCAGATATTTTATGGCATGAGATTTCATGATTTGATGAGAGACGTGAGCCTAAATACTCATCCGGTTCTCGAATCTGGAGTATAGTTTTACAATTCTATCCTTTGTCGAAAATCCACCATCTACACCAGGTTCTTCCTCTAACTGCCTATTGTCTGTTTATCACTCAGATAATAACTTTAGGGATATGGTGGAGGATTTCATCAGTAAAAGAAATGGTTTAAAATCTCCAATCATTTCTTTTATAAGAGATATCTCTCACTATGAACAAATGTTGTCTCTAACAAAGAACACTCTGCATGAACTGAAAAGAAAACTTAGTGAGTTCACTGATACTTATGAAGATTTGGAGGAGTTGAATGATCCCATTATCAATATCTTTTTCAATAATGAGAAGGAATTCTCTGTAGATGCTCTGAGAAAGCTCTACAATGTCTAGTAAATCTTCTCTTTATGTTTTTGGAAGAATAACTAGGGTTTGGGATAGCCATCATTGTAAGTACATATAACTATGTCTAACGATTTTCATCTTCAATGTTTTTATATTTATTTATTTAAATTCTAAGTTTTTGGAAGATGATTTTTGCAATTTTAATCTTTATGATTTTATATATTGCAAACTGTTATGGGATATGTTGTTTACGTCCGTGAACCTGTGACTTTCCCATACTTGTTCAAAAGTTATCTCTATTATGTAGATATGAATGTATTGATATAAGATATAATGAACTTTTGACTTTACAAAAGTTAAAGCCTTTTATGTCATTGTTCTGATGGAAGAAAGGATAAAACTTTTTTTTACAAAGATTAAGTCTATTATATGTCATTGTGCAAATAGTGATAGAAAATAGAATTAATCCTTGTTTATTTCCGCAGTATTGGTCAATCTCCGATCCACATTTTTGTACATATACTGTGTTACTCCATAAGTTTTCTTATGTTTCAGCATGGCCAATTGAATTGATCATTCTCTTGTGGTCAGTTTAGTTGTTGGTCCGTAAGTTCTCTTATGTCGAGCATGACCAATTGAATTGATCACGTTGTGGTTAATTTGGTTGTGTATTCAAATTAAATTAATCGTGGGTTTTCTTGTGATTAATTTGGTTTTATTTTTTCGATTGGATTATTCATGAATTCTCTTGTGGTTAATTCAATTGAATACTTTGGATGCAAATTCATGTTTTCATGTGATTTGAGTTATCCAAAAGAAATCCTTCTTTTCTTGTAAAAGCTAGGTCGCCTTTGTTTTTCTTTCGGGAATGACATTTTATGGGGGAGAGTTCATTTTGAACTTGTGCTGAATTGCCAAATTTTTGTGGGGAGTGTGGCTGTGAAATATTAGGGGTTATCTTGTATCTTTATAAACTCCTTGATGAATGCATTTAGCTTCGGCTTTATGACGGCATCTAAATAAGTTGATATGGTATTCTCTTTTGGTACTGGTAATCAGTTTTGTTAGAGCCCTGCTCGGTCGAACTCGCATCCGTTGCTATCTCAAGCATGTTTGTCAATGTTAGTGATGAAAACTATAAGTCTTGATTTCTAGCCTATTTATAGATGTCCCGGACTAGGACATAAATAGTGTAGTTGAGCTTAGATTTCACAAAGTTCATCATTTGAAGACGAAGAACTACTAAGGGGAGCTTGTGGAACTTCTTCGACAAAAGGTATGTGGAGACTTGAATTCATCTATCACTTGGAAAGTCTATTTCTACTATCTCCTATATTGAGACATAAGTCGTGTTAAGATATAGTTTTCTCTATACACATTTGATATTTCGAGCTGAGTGTATCTCGCTTACATATTTATCGAAATATGTGTTAGTAAGCTTTCGCTTCGACCAAGTTCATCTTATATGACGAGAAAATTTCCGAGTAACATCTAACATGGTTTGTGTCATACAATCATTTGATGTAGGCTTGGAATGTTTCGATAATGATTATTTCAATATCTTGAAAATTGCTTTGATGCTAATAGTGTGTGAAAACGCCTATTGTCATTATAAAAGAATGTTTCAGTGATTGAAATAAAGAGTTGAGAATGTAACCATGTTTGGATATAAGCATATATAGTGCGTTCACACATTAGCGTATAAATCCATAAACCGGGAGCCAAGTGTATGCATATGTGTGTATACGAAATTGGTGAAGGAGACATGTTAAGTATGCATACCCGTACGCACACTGGCGGAAGTTTTCAAAACGAAAATTTCTGCTGACTTTGGTTTTGACAAACTCTTAACTAGTCACCTTAAGTATGCGTACCCATACGCATACTGGCGGAAGTTTTCGAACCAAAAATTTATGTCGAGTTTGGAAACTAAACAAACTCAAACCCGGTTGCTTAAGTACCCATACCCATACGCATACTTAAGCTGGTTACTTTGTCAAATCGGTCAATTCATTGACTTAAACATTTAAATCATAAGGAATGCAATCTTTGCAAACCGTGGATATAATGTTCATGATTGATTCAAGTGAATCAAACCGATTTGGTTTCAATTGTGTTTCTATAGCAATTGAACAACTCTTTAACTAGTTTCATTTGAGTCATTTGAACTAGTTATGGTTGAGATGGATAAGGTTGATATGAGAGTAATCATATGGCTAACCTTGGTTAACTATTTGTGAACCAACATAGCGTACACGTTTAGGTACGGTTACATAAACCTAAATGAAGGTACATTTCATTTGTGTGTAACAAGCTAAGTTCGATCTAATGGTTGAAAGATATTAGCTTGGTTGAATCATGTTTTTCATCTAACGGTGAATATTGAATGCTTTGTTACCAAGGTAACTTGGATTGGAAACCCTGATTTGAAAACTATATAAAGGAGAACTCTAGAAACTGGGAAATCTAATCCACACACCTCTTGTGTGTTACTAGTTGCATAACTAGAGTCGATTCTCCTTTAACCTTAGGTTTCTTCTCGAGACCCTGTAGGTGAACGGCTTGAAGATTTTATTGGGATTGTGAAGCCAGACCCAACTATTATCTTTGTAGTTGCGTGATATGATCTTGTTGTTTCTATCGTGTTGAGTACAATTGAAATAATTGGCTCGAGATTTTATATCTCCGATAGGAAAGATAGAAAAGTAATCACAAACGCTTCGTCTCATCATTTGTGATTCCACAATAACTTGTTTCGCTAGTCGATTAAGTTTATTGGGAGGTGATTGATAATTCTAGGCTGTTCTTCGGGACTATAATTCCGGGTTATCAATTGGTTCCTGTTCACCTTGATTTATCAAAATACGGAACAAAAACACTTGGGTATTTCTGTGGGAGACATATTTATTCAATCATATAGACTTTTCTCTGTGAGACAGATTTGACTATCAAGCCTTCGACTTTGGATCGTAGCAACTCTTGGTTGTGGGTGAGATCAACTAAGGGAATCAAGTGCGTAGTATCCTGCTGGGATCAGAGACGTAAGGAGAACAATTGTACCTTGAATCAGTGTGAGATTGATTAGGGTTCAACAACAGTCCAGTCCGAAGTTAATTGGTAGTAGGCTAGTGTCTGTAGTGGTTTAATATAGTGTGGTGTTCAATCTTGACCAGGTCCCGGGGTTTTTCTGCATTTGCGGTTTCCTCGTTAACAAAATTATGGTGTCTGTGTTATTTCTTTTCCACATTATATTTTGTTAGATAATTGAAATATCACAGGTTGTGCGTTAAGATCAATGAATTAGAATATCCAACCTTGGGTTGTTGATTTACATTGATTGACACTTGAACATTGGTCTTTGGTACCGTTCAAGTTACTCCTCTTATTCCATCGGGATCGCAGATTTCTATTTGCTGATTACGGATTGAATTAAGAGTTAGAGATATTAAACTCTTTGATATACTTTACACTAGATTGAGTCTGACTGTCTAGTTGATTCTCTAGAATGTATATTGGAGTAAGTCCTCTCAGATTTCCAAACGAATTGTTGGGTGTGGTTGTTATACCCCCGCATTTTCAAGTTTATTTGCAAGGGTTGTACAAACCCGCCAGCCCGACCCACACCCTCCCAAATTTACCCGCACCGGCGCACCGGATCCAACCTGCTTAAGCACGGGTCGAGTATGACTCGCTAAGCTTGACAATATATGTCCGATATCCGAAATTCGATTCCGAGTATTCGAGATCCTATAAGATTTTATCAGTTTTATCGGATATCGGATATCATATCAGATATTCTATCAAATATTTCTTCCTTAATATATCGTAATCGGACTATCCGAATTGTTAATATCTGATATCCGATAGAACATGGATTTATTTATGATTTATCCTAACCACATTTGTGATTTATTTTTTATTTACCCTAATATCCGATATCCAATATAAAATGTTTGAGAAATTGAACTTAAATTTCAATTATGAATATGTTTTAATTAAAGGTTTTTTAACATTTTTTTGTTAGAACCGGATATTATCAGATAAATATCTGATACCCGATAGCTTAGCCTATCGGAATCGACATTTGATTTTTGATATCCTATAGGATATTATCGGATATTGAATATCCGCCTATAAGATATTATCGGGTATCGAATATGCGATAGCGCTTAACCTGTCGGATACGGATATTCATCCATTGACACTCTTATGACTCGCAATATCAAATACCCACCATAGGTTGGGTCGGGTGCGCGTTACGCCTCCTGTCACTCGACCCAACCCGCCCACCCGCCATAGATAAAATCTTATGCGTAGATTGCATCCCCAGCTGTTCAATCCACTATAAAATCTTGTTCGTAGATTGCAACCCTCCCACTGTATTAGAAGATTTTTTTTCTCTTGAATCCTCTTCAGTCTTCATATCTACAACCTAAAGCAGGAGAAAACATTTGTGAGTCTCTCATATCCTTCGTTTTTTTAATCAGTATCATCATCTTCATTATTGGTCTCTCTTTTCTTCTGATTCAAACATATCATCTTTAATTAACAAGAAGAACCGAAGAACAACTAGTAGAATTTAAAGGAATCATTTTTTTCTTATTTGAACCAAGAAAACAAGAAGAAGAGATTAGAACTTTGTTATTTATTTAAGGAGGTTAGTTATTACCAGAATGATTCTTGTACTTTTGATTATTAAAGATTGTTTGTATAAGAGGAAGGCCTTCTGTTAGATTTGTTTGTTATCAGTGGCCCTCCACCTCAATTTGGCGGTTCATCTCAATTTGAAATTATTATTTTTGGTTATTAAGAGTCTGTTTGTTACAATTTTCAAAAACAGAGAAAACAGAAAATATGAGAAAACAGAAAATATGAGAAAACGCGTTTGGTAGGAACATTTTTAGAAAATGTTTTCTATTTGTTTTTTGTTTTTGAAAACAAAAAAATGAAAACAACAAATTATTATTTTCTGTGTTTTCTCTTTTTTCTTTTTTGTTCATTCTTCTTCTTTTTAGAACAAAGTAAGAGATCGGGAAAATGACCACAAGTTAGTCATGACCATTATCACTATATCTTGGACGAGTCTTGACATTTGACCTGATTTAGTTCATTTTCGTCGGTTTCCAAAAACAGTTTTTTATCTTACCAAACAAATTTTAGAAAATGAAAACAACGAAAAAAGGAGATGGTTTTAAAATAGTAGAAAACTATTTTTAAAAACTGTACCAAGCAGCTCTAAGTATCTCTTTGTTTTATGGTATGATTTCATGGGGTTTAACATTAAATAATTAGTTCAACGTTAAATTACTCGGTATTTTACAGGAGAGGAATTGATTATGCGAAAATTAGGGCCTGTTTGGTACAGTTTTGAAAAACAGTTTTCAAAAATAGTTTTCCACTGTTTTAAAAACATACCCTTTCTTCCTTGTTTTTATTTTCTAAAAATTGTTTGGTAAACTGTTTTTGAAAACAAGGAAAACCAACTAAATCGGATCAAATGTAAAGATTCGTCTAAGAGATAGTGATATTAGCCATGACTCACTTGCAGTCATTCCCCCATCTCTTACTTTGTTCTGAAAAGAAGAAAACAATAAAGAAAAGAAAAAAAGAGAAAACACAGAAAACAATAATTTGTTGTTTTCATTTTTTTGTTTTTAAAAACAGAAAACAGATAGAAAACATTTTCTGAAAATGTCCCTACCAAACACGTTTTCTCCTGTTTTCTGTTTTCTCTGTTTTTAAAAACAGAAAACTGTTTTTGAAAACTATACCAAACAGGTTCTTAGATTCAAGGCTTTTAATTTGGGGGATCAAATTGCAATTAGGAAAAATCTGGAAGACAGAGTTTTGGGGGTTGGATCACAAAATTATTTATTTGTTTTGTCGATGGATTTGGTTATTTGATGCTACTCGTAGGTGGTGGCTGTGGGTGAAGAAATGTGATGACGGAGGTGGTGGTGGAGGTGTTGTCGTTTAAGTTGGTGGAGAAGCTGCCAGTAATTGTGGAGGTTTTGTTGTTGTAAAGGTGTTGGCGGAGCTACTGGTGATTATAGAGGTATTGTTGTCGTTAGAGGTGGTGGCGGAGCTGCTGATGGTTGCGGCGGCGGTAGCGGAGCTGCTGGTGGTTGCTGCAGTGGTGGCGGAGGTGGAGTGGCGGTGATGGAATTTAAGTTTGGGTTTCATTACTTTCTATATTAAACGAAGGGGTGGAAAAGTTGGACATTGAAGTTGAAGGAGAGAAAAGAAAACAGTAATGTGAAATCGTGGGTTCAGTGGGGTTCGATCCCAGCTCCTTTGGTTGCCTATTTTACAGATATAGCCTTGCTAGGTTAAGATTTTTTTTTATTTTTTTTTTTTGGATAACAAAGTACCTTTTCATTAATATAAATTCAAGGATACAATGTGCTTAAGATTGAAAGTAAGAAAATACAAAGAAGCATACCGTAAAAGTACAAATCCGAGAAATCCGAAAAGAGAAAGAGAAGGATTATCGGTGTAGACCAAATACAAGTATGAATGAGAACCAAATAAATCGAGGAGTGATGGTTTTTCTCGGAAATTAAATTCCAACCATTAAAATTGTTTTTCTTCTAAGAAAGATGTGCTCTCGAATTATGAGTGATTTTCTCAAATCCATTGAACCTAGTCATGAAGCTTTCGCCGTCAAAAACAATGTTGATGAAGTTTCAGTCGCCGGATAATTCAAGGATGAAGATTCCGTTGCCGGAGACAACAAAGATGATGATTTCGTCGTTGGAAAGTTTTGCTAGTGATCTATAAACCCAATAAAGTAACCAAGAATAGCCATTAAAGCCAATATAAATCTCCATAGAATAGAAGACAAAACCACCATCATGGTGTAGATAAGAAAACATATAAAACTAATACAAAACCTAAATCTAAGCTAAGAAACAATAAAAATCGAAAGAACCTGCTCAGATCCATCCCTAAATGGACTAGATCTGAGCAGGAAGATTTTGCCGGTTGTAAGGTTTTTTTTCTCCTGTTAGCAGAGTGATAGAGAGGATAGAGGATAAAAAGTTTTTCTTTTTTCAGAGCATGCATGCTGAAGTTAGGATTGATACATCTCATATTGAAGGGATAATTTGAAAATTTTCAGGGTATGACACCAAATCCAATATATTTTGTTAAATTGGAAAAAATATCACATCCCGCATTGACACAAAATCACTGTATATATATAGATTCCTCCCTCACTTTGCTCTGTCGTCCTAATAAACATATTTAAAACGCATTGTTTTCATCGTCTTTCCTTTCATATATTTTTTATTCTTTTTGGTCTATATGCAACACGTAAAATAATTTGGACCAATTCGTCATAATTGTTTTTTTTATAGAAAAATTAAATATATTAATTAATCAATAAAGTACATCAGATTTACAACATCTTTGTTATCAAAAATGTTGGACATCACACTAGATTGTGATATCTTTATCCGAATTTGGGTTGATATATGTTGTAAGTTTTTTTCACGAGCTTCTTTTGCTATGTAATCCGCCGCTGAGTTAAATCTTCTATTGATATACTGCACTTTAGCTTGAGGAAGTATTCGCAATATATTTTGAGTCTTCAGTATTGTGTTCTCCGCGCTCCAGTCTGGAATATTTTGCTCATTTCTGATTGTTTCCGCCAACATTTTGCAGTCTGTAGCTAAAGTGACGCTAGATAAAATATTCTCACGTATCCAAGAGATCGCATTTAATAGGGATTTTGATTCTGCATGGAAGACTGATGAAGCCCTATCTTATCCAGCTGCAATGTGCATAAAGGTTTCATTGTCCGCCGAATATAGGATAAAGGCATATCCCACAGTTAAATTGTCCTTTTTGAAAGATGCATCTATGAACATTATCCAGTCTGATGTTAATCTTGACCAATTATCCTTGTAGTCTATTTTTGGCTGAATTCTCTAAGATTTCTTTATCTTCTCTTGTGGATACTGTTGCATGAATTTGTTAATTTGCTCGATGAGAGAGTTTGGATTTGGGCTTATTTTTTCGAAAACTACTGAACATCCGTGCTTCCAAATAAACCATGATATTGTCGCAATCATTTCAGCATAGTTTGCGAATTCAGGTTCCGAGATCCAAGATTTAATCCAATCCACCAAAGAGTCTGTATTAATCCTTGTATTAACATCATTTAGAGAGAGCCCAAACCAAATTTCTCTCGCAAATGGACACGCTCTAATCAGGTGATGTTCTGTTTCTGTCGATTGGGTATTACACATTGCGCAGTCTGAGATAAATTCCTTATTATGAGATCCTAATCTAGCATGGTTGGGAGAGCTTTCTGAGCTAATTTCCAAATGAATAGTTTGGTTCTCGGAATCACATTTATTTTCCATATTTTTTTCCAAGGAAATTCGCTGGAGTTGGGGTTTTCCTGATCTTGGTTTGTGAGGAAGTTGTAAACATTTTTCGCTGAGAAGATTCCTAAGCAGTGGTGTTGCCATCTAATTTTATCTTGTTCATGTGTATTAGGTGATATGGCTAGGATTTTTTCTTTAATATTATGGGGGGAAAAAGTATCAAGTTTCTCTATGTCCCACCCTTCCTCTTGTGTAATCAGCTCACTTACTCTTTGTGGTATTGAGTCTGTGATTTCTGTTGGTATTTGAAGGTTGTTTTCCGATGGTAACCATTTATCTTCCCAAATCTTAACCGTGGCTCCATTTTTTACTTGCCAGACGAAATTTCCTTTGATAAGGTTTAGACCTCTCTGTATGCTTGTCCAAATCCAAGAAAGATTTAAAGTTCTCGTAGCCTCTAGTGGGTGATTGTTAGGAAAGTATTTGGCTTTTAATAATCTTGCCCATAGTTGATCGTGTTCTGAAATCAATCTGCTGGCCAATTTTGTTAGGAGAGATATGTTGAAAAGATGTGGGTTTTTTTATCCCAAGACCTCCTTGTGAGATAGGTTTGCAGATGTTTTCCCAAGCCTTGAACTAACCTCCTCTCTTTTTATTCTTATCCTTGTTCCACCAGAAATCTCTTTGTATTTTATCCAATTGATCTAGAGTTTCCTTTGGGAGGTTTAGGATTTGCATTTGATAAGTAGGGTAACCTTGTAGGAATGATTTTATTAGCACAGTTCTTCCAGCTTGTGAGAGAAGTTTAGATTTCCAGCCTTGCAGGGTGACATAATATTTCTGGAGAAGGGGTTCAAAATTATCCTTTCTTCTTTTATCGAAGAAAAGCGTTGTTCCTAGATATCGATTATTTTTTGTCATTTGAGGAACTTTTAGAATTTTGGCAATGATTTTTCCATGTTTCGGATGGATTCTTTTACTGAAATAAATACCGTATTTCTGAAGATTTATCATCGGCCAGTGATCTCCCCGAATCTGGATAAAATGTCAAGAATGTTTTTTGCCTCCCCTAAGTCTGCTTTGGTGAAAAGAAAACAGTCATCGGCAAAGAAAAGATGGGATATGTTAGGAGCATTTTTGTTTATTTTCAGACCCGAGATATTTTTTTTTCCATAACAGCCTTTTCTAAGAGTCTAGAGAGGATCTCCATACAAATAAGGAAAAGATAAAGCGATAGAGGGTCACCTTGCCTTAACCCCCTAGAAGTTTTGAAAGTGTGCCCTGAAGAGCCGTTAAGCAGGATGGAGAAAGAGGTGGTAGTGATACATTGCATAATTAGATTTACCCAGGAGTTATTAAAACCCAGAGAGGAAAGAGAAGATTTTATAAAATTTCATTCCACTCTGTCAAAAGCTTTTGAAAGGTCTAATTTTAGGGCGAAGTTCCCCTTTTGGGCTTTTGAATTTTTCATAGTATGGATAAGTTCATGAGCGATGATGATATTATCAGTGATTTGTCTCCCGGGTAAAAAAGCAGATTGGTTAGGGGATATAATTTTATTAAGAATGGGTTTGAGGCGGTTTGAAAGAATCTTAGAAATTATTTTATAAATGGATTTTCTTAGACTTATGGGTCTAAAATATGCCGAAGTTTAAGGGGTGGAAATTTTAGGAATAGGAGTTATGAAAGAGTGATTTAAGTTTGGGTCTAGGAAACCCGTTTTGAAGAAGTATTGAACTGAGGTAGTAATATTGGGTCCTAGAATATCCCAATTAGCTTTAAAGAAACCCGATTGGAATCCATCTGGCCCCGGGGCTCCCCATTGATTCATATTGGATAACATGTTCCAAATTTCTTTTTCATATGGAATAATAGTTAAAAGAGAATTTTCTTCATCAGAAATACAAGGAGTTATAAGGTTGGAAAGATCTTCCTCAAAGATTTGGACTTGCGAGGCTCCTATATTGGAGAAATGGCTAAGAAGAAGAGAATAGATTTGATCTCTTTCTGAAATCCAGAGTCCAGAAGGCTCTCTAAGGGAATGAATGACATTAATTCTTTTCCTATTAGAGGCATGAGCGTGGAAATATTTAGTGTTTTGGTCGAATTCCTTAAAGAATTTATCCCTTGAGAGTTGGTGGTAATAATCATTTTTAATTTTGTACCAGTTCCCTAGTTCCTCTTGTAATTTTTTAATTTTATCCAGGTTGGCAGAATAGTTCCTGGATTTGTGGAGGGCATCAATCTTAAAATTTAGGGATTTTATGTTTTTATGAATATTTCCGAAAACGTCGGAATTCCATTTGGAAAGGTCGGAAGAGATTAGGTTAAGTTTAAAATAGAAGGTATATTCACTATTTGAGAGAAGATTCCAAGAATTAGCTATCATGTCAGAAATAGTGGGGTGAGTGAGCCAGGCTCTAAGACATCTAAAAGGTTTTTGTAGAATTTGTTTATCCGGGTGGGAATCCAGTAAAAGTGGAGTGTGGTCAGACCCTACTCTAGGGAGGTGACTTACCTTGGTATCAAGGAAATTATGTGTCCACTGAGACGACGTGAGAGCTCTGTCAATCCGTTCGCATATGTTGGCCTCGCCTTGTATGTTGTTTGACCAGGTGAAGGGAGCTCCCTCGTAACCAGCATCTTGAAGCCCTAAAGAGTCAATGGTATGAATTATGAACGATTTGCTGCTGGAACTAGATTTATTTCCTCCTTGTTTCTCGTCTGGATCTAGTATCACATTTAAGTCTCCAATTAGTAACTAAGGTTTGCTGAAATATTGAGTTGTATTAGCTATGTAAAACCATTGCTCAACTTTGTCTTCCGCTTCCACTGCACCATAGACACATGTTAAAATAACTTCCTTTTCTCCAATTTTTGTATCGAAATGGAAAACATTAAAGTTTGTTGAAATCAAATTCATTTCTATATTATTGTGCCAATCAATCGCTAACCCTTTTGCAATTCCCACGGATGGAACAATGAACCAGTCAAAAAACTTAGATTTTTTGAAGAAAGGTTCCATTTTAGACAATTGGGCCTTGGTTTCCGTTAAAAAGACAATATCAGGTTTATAAAAAGAGTTTAGGTGATTAAAATGGTCTTGGGTTATTGGAGTTCCAATACCTTGAACATTCCAAGAGAGGATCCTCATATTCAAGCCCAATCCAGAAAACAAAGAAGACAGACAAAGGCCCAAAGAGGAAGGATAAAAATTTGAAATTAATGCCAAAAAAAGATTGGCAGACCAAGGAAAAGAGAACCGGAAGAAGACTGCAAAAACAAAACTCGAAAACTTAAAAGAGTGGGAAATTAGTAACTAAACAAAAGCAACCCAGAACACTGAGAGAGGAGATTGAGACAGATAGCAGAAGAGCAGCTAGAAGAAAAACAGGCAGGGAGAGAAACTGAGAAAGTACAAACAAATAAAGAACTAAACACCAAATCCACCGTGAGGGGGAAAACAAAGACAGTCAGGGTATAAGACAAAGAGAACTAAGGAAACAAACTGAGTATATACAAACTTAAAATAAACTTAACACCAGCTGCACAAGGAAGAGAAATACAGAGACAATCTTACAATGATTATAAATAACACAAAACAGAAGACCGCAAAGGGTGGAAGGAAAAAAACAAAGGCTAGCAGAAGTTACAGAAATTAAGGATAATTATATTACAACAAAGGAATTACAGAAGTAAAGGAGAAACTAAAAAAACAGAAATACACACTATAAACTAAGAAGTACAAAAAACAAGGAAATAAGCTAAACTAAGAAGTAAAAGCAAAAACTGAAAACAAAAAAAGCAGAAGATACAAATAATTACAAGGCAGGAAAGAAGGAGAGAAAACAAACAGAGAGCATATAATCCCTAGTGGTTTCCAGATGTTGTGTTGTAAGATATGGATGTTCATTTTGTGTCTGGTTTATGGGAGCTGTCACTTCCTTGTTCTGCATCTGAGATGGATTAGCCTTTGAACCATCTATGTGGATGGTCCATGAAGTTCACAGAAGGCTCAATAACTATAACATCTCTACCCTCAGCTACTTCAGTGTTTCTTCCAACTTCATTAATCCTCAGTCTTTTAGCTGTTGGCAAATTTTTGTCTTCATTGAAGTACTTCTCCATTGTATTCCAGTTGTTCCAATAATCTTGTTCAGCTTGAGAAGGTTGATGCTGTGATGAGGATGGCACACTATCTGTAGCTGGCATTTGACTAGAAATGGATGCATGATCTAAGAAGTCAAGCATGTTATTTACTTGTTGAAATGCTGCAAGATGAGAGCTTCTTCCTTCTTGACTTGCAATCTCTTCATCAGCCTCTCTATGAAGATCTGTGAATGTAACTTCTGATGCTAGAGAACCAGTTGAAGAAGAAGTTAAGGAATCCTCTGACCATTCCATCCCTTTCTTGCACCAAAGCTGGCTGGACTTCTTCCAAATTGTCATATGCAAATGGATCATGGTTTTGAACCTCAACTTCTTGTTGTTGTTGCATGGCTGCCCAATGAGCTTCCATTTCAGCTTCTTGTTGTTGTAGTCCTTCATGTTGCTATGAAATCACAAATCTTTCACAATTACTGATTCTATGGCCAAACAGATCACAGTAACCACAAAACAGTGTTGGGAAGTTATGGAATTCAAAGCTCACCCCATTAAAAAAACCAAGAGCTTTTTCAGCATTAACAGAAAAATGGATTGGTTCCCTGATATTGACTAAAGACTTGACATTTATAGAGAATCTTCCATTAGGATAGCTAAATGGAAAACCAAAAGAAGTGATGTGACCATTGACAGAAAAATACCTCCTTAAATTTGCACTAGTGACTTGCTCAGGGAAAAGGTTGTGAATAGTGATAAAAAACATCTCCATTGTAGGATACCAGTTTCTAATATCATCAGTGATTTCTAAGTTTTTGATACACACAATGTCCCCAAAAAATCTTATAGTATCTAGTGATAGAATTCTATTCATCTCATGCTCATATTCAAACCTAATAAGAAGAACAGCAAAACGACTTCTACTAGTTCTCTTGACAGCAAAACCATCTCTAATTTTCCAAAGAAAAGAAAAGGGCTT
Organism: Papaver somniferum; assembly: GCF_003573695.1. Lineage (NCBI taxonomy): Eukaryota > Viridiplantae > Streptophyta > Magnoliopsida > Ranunculales > Papaveraceae > Papaver > Papaver somniferum. The sequence goes on along the minus strand of NW_020621603.1, from coordinate 13,861,487 downwards.
TTGAGATATCAAAATCTTTTCTATTATCTGGGGTTGGAGCTATAAATCTACCCAAGATAGAGTTTGTCCATAGTCGCCTATTATTTCGAAAGCGATATGGGATAATTTGGCTCAAGACAAAATCATCACCATTGTTTAAAATTAAAGAATTGTGCAGTTGATATGAAAGTTGATTAACATCACCATGCCAAGCACACATGGTGAAACAGAAGAGCAGAAAAACAGCTTAAAGCTACACATAAAAGTGCACAGAAATTGAAACTAGAGAACCGGCAGAACAATAAAAACCAGAAATTACTGAAAATACAGAGCATGAGAAATAAACCTATGGGGAGATTAAAACCCAACATACTGAGTTTAAACAATGAACAGTTTGATTGAAGCGCAAGTAAACCAGAGAGAAAGAAAAACGATTTGTTTCCCAAAGAAGACATGATTACGGGACAGATTAAGAACCCTAGAATACGTAATTGGAAAGAGAACACAACCAGAGCACAATAGATGTGAGTTTAAGGGGGAGAAATCGCCAAATGTCTAATTACGATTATTAAAAACCATTAAAGAAATTATCATATCCTAATCAAATCAAATAGGGTGAGCTTTATAGGATTAATCCGAACATTAGGTTAATGATTACCTGTATTAGCCATGAAAAGAATCCCCTGTGATTGCCAGACTAAGCGTGCTGAAGATGATTTGGGTGAGGGAGTGATTTCGATGCAGAAACTTCAATTTCTCCGCCTCCATAAACAATTGATTGAGTCCATATCAATTAAAAAAACAGCAATCTGTAGCCACTAGGGCCTATAAAAACCTAATTAGCTACTCATAAGAAAGAAATCACACGAAAATATAATGAAATTGATGAGAAATCGGCAGAAATCGGAAGGAAGGAAGAAGGAAAAATGACGAAAATGATTATTTTTAGGGTTCTTCTGTGGGAAAGGGGGATTGGTCTTAATTTAATCTTAATTGACTAAATGAAACAAATCTCCTCAAAATCTTAATTCTTGGGGTTGAACTACTAAAAGTCTCTTCCACATATCAAAAGCCACCTCACAACAATTAGCCGGGCATCATATGATCTTTGAAGTTTGAATTGTTCTCCGTCATAATTGTTTAAGTTTTTAATTTGGGGTTTTGTATTAAAACTTGGGTAAAACGGATAACGAGGAAATATTAAACAACTTTTTGTCCTCCTTATGGCAACCAAATAGTGTGATTCGCAATAAGCCTGAGTTTCTAGAAGGTACCTAATGTGAGTTAAACCATCCATGGCATATAAATAGTGAAAACTACAGCCACACCCATTTTCTCAGCTTCCACCACTATCAAACCCACGCGTGTAAAAGTTCACGCGCGCACCCAAAATCGGCGTATAAATTCTGCCGAAACCCAAAATTTTCAAAATTCAGTTTTCTTTTTATTTTATTTCCAAGTTTAACCTCACTTTATGTTTTGAGATTTTGTATTGAGATTTTGTTCTGAGAGATTGAGATAGAGCCGGAGCGAGAGCTGAAGTATTGAATTATCGAGAGTTGAGAAGGAGCTGATTGAGAGATTCAATTTACTCAACAAAGATAATCTGAAATTCAAGCTCAAGTTCGTTCGTTTTATCTTTGATTCTGATCTTGTTTAACTTGGATTCTGATCTTGTTTAATCTTGATTCGATTCTAGGTTTTAGTTTCTTTAAGATTATGATATATTATTCTAAGTTACAGAGTTTAATTTAGGTTTTCGAATCGATTTTTAGATATTTTAAGCTTGTTTTTGAATTTACGATCAATGTAGATTTTTTCGATTCAACCTTTTAGTTTCGATTTCACAGAGTTCCAACTCCATTGCACTGTACTCATCTCTAAAGTTCTCCTGAAACTGCAACATGATTTAATAACACTCATCAGGGAAGGCATACCTTTATATGCATAACAGGTTATGCAGATACTCTAAACAATGCATAACTTGTCATGCAGTCAAAGTTACGCAGTTATGCATAGTTGTTTTTACTGCATAAGCAGTTATGCATAATAAGTTATGCAGTTCTGCATAGTTGATTTTACTGCATAACCAGTTATGCATAATAAGCTACGCAGTTATGCATAGTTGATTTTACTGCATAAGCAGTTATGCATGATAAGTTATGCAGTTCAGCATGTTTGCTTTTACTGCATAACCAGTTATGCATGATAAATTACGGAGTTCAGCATGTTTGCTTTTATTGCATAACCAGTTATGCATAATAAGCTACGCAGTTATGCATAGTTGATTTTACTGCATAAGCAGTTATGCATGATAAGCTACGCAGTTATGCATAGTTGTTTTTACTGCATAACAAGTTATGCATAGTAAGCTACACAGTTCAGCATGTTTGCTTTTATTGCATAACAAGTTACGCAGTTATGCATAGTTGTTCTTACTGCATAACCAGTTGTGCATAATAAGCTATGCAGTTATGCATAGTTGATTTTACTGCATAACCAGTTATGCATAATAAGCTATGCAGTTATGCATAGTTGATTTTACTGCATAAGCAGTTATGCACATTATTTTTCATGCGTAACATATGTTATTTAAAAGTAAAACACATGACCTATTATGCATAACTTGTTATGCACATTTTCTTTGTACTGCATAACTAGTTATGCATTTTTTTTTCATCCGCAGTGATTTATGATAAGCATAACCTTTGATGCATCTGCATAACTAGTTATATGCACTTTTTTTTGTACTGCATAACTGGTTATGCACATTTTCTTTGTACTGCATAACTAGTTATGCACTTATTTCTTGTACTGCATAACTTGTTATCCACATTTATTTTTGTACTGCATAACTGGTTATGCACATTTATTTTTCGTTAACTGAAAATGAAAGTATCAAAGGAAAATAAAATGTTGATTTTGTTTGTGTTTCGTTCATTTTTTCGAAATGTTGTTTCTAGGATTTGTAAACTGTAAGTAGTTTCTAGGTTGGTTTTTTAGAGTATGAAATTGATTTTTTAGGGTTTAAATGGAGAAAGAAATTTACTCTCCAAATCCGTTACAGAGTTTTTGGAGAAGGAGAAAAGAAACCGCTAAGGGTAATAGAGTAACTACGCATTTTCTAAAAAACTTTGGGTGCGACAGTATTCAAAATTAATTATCGGCCTGACGGTAAGAAAATAAATTTTTTCGGATATGCGCCTAAAACTCCCATATAAATACGCCCGTCTAAAATCTTTCACAATTCATCAATTCTCAAAGAGGCCCGCGCTTTCAACATACTGTACTTTGTTTGTTAGCTCCCACACTGTTGGATCAAATTTTTATCCAGTGAGTCCCAATACAACAGCTATGAACCGGTAGAGAAATAACACGTACGCAGGGAAAACTTAAGTGGGAGAAATCCGCGGACATGTTACGCAGTAGCACTTGCAGACGCTCACCTAGAACCCGCCCCACTGTTTGCAATCGTCTCTGCGTCCAACTTAGAAGTTTCGGAATCAGAAACTGACTGAAAATAAATAGAAATTTACTAAGAATTAGAATTAACTGGGTGATGCCAGATTGGTCTGAATTTCTAGAAGGTACTGTAATGTGAGCTGAACTACTGTTTCATCCATGGCATATATGTACGCAACACATCCTTCCAATTTTTGACAATTCATCAACTCAAAGAGGTCCGCGCATTCAACACACTATATTTTGTTTGTTAGCTCTAATATTTTTTTAGTTTGTAGGTTTGAAATAATCATGTCGAAGATATATCATTAAGAAGTTCGGATGGCGATATTTTTGAACATCATCGGACACCAATCACTGACCATTAAGTACATAATCGACAATCCCTCCTTTTTTAAAAAACACCCAATATATGAGAGATAGTGCCCCTAATGCTTCCTCAAAAAGGCCCTAGTGATACTGGCATCCAGATTAATGAACTTTGAAACGTTACCAATTTTGTCATTCCTGGCACTTATGACCTATGGCTATGTTGCACCATCACACCACCACCTAATCCCTATTTAAGAATGTCCCACACTACCCCCTCCATCATAACACCAGCTCCCAATAACGTCTCCCTTACCGGACCTCAAATCATTTCCGAACCAAAATTTGAAAACCAATTCGGAATCCAAATATTCCCGCTTCCGGCAAATTTCCCCTTTCTTTACAGATCTACAACAGTTTTTATATGTGTGTAGGTGATGCTCAGATTGGTGCCAATGTAATCCCACTTGATCCATCCACTGTTAAGAGTGAAATACAGCTTGACCAGGTAGGAGTCGTAGGACGGGCAATATTACACAAAGAAAAATAAGTCCTCGTGGCCTTACTTCAAAAAGAAAAAGAAAAAAAAGTTTTTTAACAAGAAGAATTCACCGGCAAAAAATGGGAGATGATAATGATACCATATACAACATTCATTAATTCATAATAATCCACTTCATTACATCATAAACATCCCTAATAACCTTTTACTAACTAACACAAACTATCCAGGAATACTAGGAGAATAGAAATTACCCAACTTATACTTGCTCTAACCATGCAACTCGGCCGATTCTTCAAGCTGGTACTTGCTCTAACTGAATATGAACGTCTTTTATTTGCACAACCAAATGGATAACAGGGACCTCTAAGTGAGTCGCAACAGTCGATATCTCTTCGTTATGGACCGATTTGCAGACAAAGTACACCACAGTGTCAACAACGAACAAGATATGAAACCAAATAGCCATCAAAAAATGGCAACCAATGGCCACAAACACTCTACCCACCATGCTAATTTCTTTTCTTCCATACAAAGACAGGTAACAGTAAGTGAAAACTATACCACCAAATGTGATCCCAAGCAACATAAAAACAGCACAGGAAACCCAAATCTTACCCTTGATCAGCCTCGTACTCTTTGCCAAAGCCTTTCTACCATAAAGATCTTTTTCTAATATCGTAACAACGGTTGCGATGTTACAGACAACCAATATGTAAGTTAATCCGGCGAAAGCAGGAACAGATAGACAAATTATCAATATCAAAGTTCTAATCCCATCTCTATCGGTGGAAAACCAAAACCACAGCAAACCGAAAGTTACAGAGGTGTATATAGCCAAGAACAAGAAGCACCATAAGAATGTGACTATAAGATCCCACCATAACTTACCAGTTGCACTAGTAGCTTTCTTGTAAGTGATATCTCTGGAGGTATAGAAACAAGCAACGGTATACACGATGCTAGAAGTTGACAAGATAATGTAAACGAACAGGAAGATGTAATAGAGGTATTGGCCTATACTCCAACCATTATCGATCCATGGAGTTTCTATTTTTGAGTAAGTCGAGAATCGTATTTCAGACAAGAGAAAGAAGGCTGAAGGAAGGAGAAGGGTTAAGGTGATTTGTGAAAAGATTGTCTTGTTTGCTGCTGTGAGTTTGCAGGCTTCCTTGTAGATGCCAAAGAAGCCCATTGATTTGTTTGCTGGTTCTCTGTTCATGATTCTTCTTCGATCGTAGACAGAAAGAGAGGATCGTTGAAGGGAAGGTGATAGATTGGAGATAGTAGAATTTGATGAGTATAAAGAATGGGTGGAATGGATGTATTTAATGGGATGATGAAACTTGACTTTCACTTTGGATGCCCACTGCTTCTGAATTTAATTTTCCTATTCACACTCTTACAGAGTTGCTTACAGTAGTACATTTCCTTTACATTGCAATTGAAGAAAGTATAGCCATTTCAGGGAAACCTCCAAATGCCTAGGCTGAGACAATTTCTATGTAATTTCTTTCTTCTCTGTCCAAAAGAGTAGAGAGTTGGGTACATACATTAATAATTGGATGCAATAATGTAATAGAAACAAGTTTTACTGCTTGCTACCTTTTATAAGGCGTGTAAGAAGTGTTTTTTACCCTTGCATTCTATTTCTACTAGTAATAATTCTCAAGTGGTGCGATGTTGTAGAGCTCAAAGAGGAACTAAAATGGGGCACCCACCTTCTGACACCAAATTGACAACCCTCCCACTTCTCACCCTCTTGTTGTAGACTCTAGATCTAGGACAAATGGTGAGTCCCAACCGTGTTATGAACCACGGAGAAATAACTCGGAGGGGGGGGGG